>NC_132978.1:12797500-13097500 GCF_047496725.1 Anoplolepis gracilipes | reverse complement strand
AAGGTCAATTTTTAAAAAAGACTTTCATCGTGCGAATAATTTAACATAGAGGCTAATCGTTATCAACTTTTATCAACGTTATCAATTATTTGGTTTGTTTGTTTGGAATATCATCTTAGTGAAAATGATGCCGACTAAATCTTCCCTGCATTAATTATCTATTTATCATATACGTATTTATTTTATATTTTATACCAAGAAATATACAGTGAGAAAAACATTTTTTTTTTTAATTTAAAAAAAATAGAAAATAAAAAGATATTAAGATGCTTGTAATAATCATTTTACACAGAATTTTTATTTACATTTTGCAATTTAGTTCAAGAATACGGAATATACAGTGTTTACAATTATAAATAAAATCTGCAAGAGCAGATTGGCATTGTGTTGAAAAAGATATAGTTCGATATTATTCATATTCGTTGGAAAAAATCCGAGATCTTTGTTTGGCCGTTTTTTCTCGGAAAAGATTTTTGTTTATTCGATTCTGGGATGGAACAATCCTTTAAGATCTTAATAGATTCGCTGCCGTTTAAGTCTGACGATTCCAACGATAATTCGGATTTAATCTTCTTTGATGTATCTTGATTGTCTGAGATTTTCCTTTGATCGCTCTTTTTCGGAATTGATTTTTGTTTATGGAATTCCGACACAGAATAGTCTCTTAAGATTTTAATAGATTCACTGCTATTTAATTCTGATGATTTCAATGAGAACTCGGGTTTTATATTCTTTGATGTGTCTCGATCGACATTAACAGAATGTTGAGTAATCGAGCCTTTCAAACTTGAAGAATTTACATCTTTGTTCACTTTATACAATACCTTGTCTTCCTGATTTTTATTCTCTCTTATAATATCATCTACAAAATGCTTCTCTACAAAATGTAAACTGTCACTTTTATTAACATTGTTCGCTTCTTTGAAACTATTCTTAGTTTTCTCATTGCATGCGTCCTTTGTTTCAAGTTTAATATTATCATCGTTATCGTCATCACAACTTGCCAGCCAACTTATTATCTTTTCTTCTTCCGTCATTTCACAAAGATGCTTGTTAATAACATCATTATTTAATACCACATTTTTGTTTCTTTGAGATAACGAGCTTTTAGTAAAAATATCCGCCGAAGAATTTTTACTCTTTGTCGGAAAATATTTGTTCAACGGTTTTATCCTGCTTTTGTTGTACAAGAAACGATAAAAATCCGAATGATCACTTGATGTAGATTCTTGGTGATATTCTGATATCATTGAGTAAAGTCGCGCTAAAAAGATGTACATTTAAATATAAATAAATATTATATTATGTATAAATAAATGTATAAATTCTCAACATTTTATATATATATATATATATATATATATATATATTTTCATATTTTTGAATGAATTGATACCTATATCAATATCATGTTGAACTAGATGTGCATATATTGCTGCCACATCGTCTCTCAACGTTGTGTCTCCGAAAGTAAAGTAGACCATAGATCGTCCTGCAACTGCAGCAGCCATTAATTGTATCAATACTTTTAACTTTGGGTTTCCACGAAACGCTCCGCATCCCCAATTTCCCGTTGCAATGGCAGATAGATTATTCTTATAAATATCAGATCCAACAAATCCAACATAAGCCTAAGAAAAATAACATTTCATTCTTTCTCAAAACTAGAAACAATAATATATTATTATGTACTATAATCTTGTGAGCAAAAGTAATAATAATTTTTGATAATCTGCACTGTTAATAGTTTCTTAATTTGGATAAAAACTGAAGCAATAAAATTAAAATTAAAAATTATTAAATTACAATAACATATATTTAATATATAAAAAATTATATTTTCTAAATTTATAAAATTTAGTAAATATATTTATAAATAAAATTATTTTGTGATTAATCTAAAAATTAAATTTTATTAATTTCTACATATAAGATTAACTTCAAATTATAAAAATATTTACAATTACAAACCTTATTGAGTTCACGAGTTATATTATCGACTTTGAACTGTAACGAAGGCTGCCTAAAATAAAGAGCATCAATGGCAACGATTGACGTCATACGCCTACAGCTGTCGTCCCTTGGTGTTTCATCAACAAAATCTCCTTTCCATTTAAAAGTGTTACTGTAACCTTCATATTTGCTGTATCGTTCGATACCACTGACAATGAGAGCCTCAGTATCGTCTAATTCTTCTGTTACTAACATAGTGACCATAAGCTCTGGACATATAACAAATCGTATTTCCTCTTGTACACATCCTAAGCCTAATACACCTCCGCCCACATATCTATTCAAGAAAAAACAGAATTAGTAAATAGTAATTTTAAAAGAAAAATATTTGTCTACTCTTATATTTGACACATGGTAAACTTATAAATTTATACTGAATTACACAATAAAAACTAACTTGTTTGCAAAGTCCACTTGAAGCAATCCAGCTCCTTCATTTTCAATGGTCCCCTTACTTGTTATATGCAGTAGTGATAATTTTTCATTCTGCAAGTTCCATTTTGGACAGTTTTCACGTGGAATATAACGCCGTTCGATTGTTATTACACCTTCAGGTGCTACTCTATGTAAAAAGCGTAACATAATTTAGATTCTGTATCTATATTTCCAATTGCCATATCAAAATACATATGTATTATACAAAAGAGTTCACAACTATAATGTACTAACCTTTAGTTGTTACCCTTCTAAAGTAATGGAGAAGACATTTAATTTTTTCCATCACTGATTCACATTGATTATGTTTTTCCTCGCTATAGGCAGCAAACAATCTGAAATGTGCAACCAAAGTATGAATCTAAAACTTATGAGAGAAAATCACATTCTCTATTATTTAATAAATGCAATAATATATATTATTCAAAGTATTACCTATTAAAATTAATATATGGATACGTTGCATATTCCGATTGCGGATTGCTGGAATTGCGTCTAGGAAATGTACAAAAAAATGCATTTGCTAATAGCGAAGCTACTTGCAATTGGCTTAAACTAATAAAGCCATTAGTGTGACGTTTCAGAAGAGGTATCGCACCGGTTAGCAGCATAGGAAGTTGCAGAGCAAGTTGGATTATTTTTGGCATTAAAGTTTTAAAGAAGACGATCGTCTCTTCCGGGTCCAAAACCTTCATTTAAATTATAGTAATAAGAATTTTTAAATGCTATAATATTCAAACATGATACAAATATTGTGCAATATACCTCTGAAAAAAAGTGATGGAGCGCCGTAAAATTCCAACGTTGTGCATATATTTGATTATACGAAAGTATAGCATTTTCTAATTGTTGACTGGAGAGAATGTTTCTCAGTAAAGCTTCCTGGATCATATCCCATCTATTTCGACAGCGATCTCCATTTCTCTGAAATGTAAAGTCTAATTATATATCAGTAATTATCTGATATAATATAGAATATAACCAAAAGTATCATTATTACCTAAGTATTTTATCATATATAATCATTATCAATCTAGTATCTCTCTTTTACATATTTTAAAGTATTTTACAACTCGTGATTTTACTGATAAATTCTAGAAATGAATTTAAAATTAATGTTTCCTTCCTAAAAATTTATTCAGATAATAATAGTTTGAATTATAAACAATTATAAAAAGTATTTTTCATCAATTAAACTTAAAAAGAAGTAAACAAACTCCAAAATTATATTCATTATTTGCTAATTTGACTGTAATAAAATATTGTACAAATATAAGTTTACAATTAGTTATAAAGAGATATATTACAAATTTTACATTTGTGATTAATAACTTTCTGCTCAATACTTTAAGAAAAAATTATATTCAAATTTGTTGGAGAATCTATTATCAAAATTATAAATTGTTACAATCTATACAGCATACCTGATCGACTGGACAAAAACAATGTACAGAACATGGTAATCGTACATATCCATGGCTCCACTTGTCTATTTTATGCGTCGGATAAGGTTTTGGTAGTTCATTCATAGATAATGGTAACTAAATACAAAAAAGATATATATTTATATATAATAAAAAAAATTTATAACATCACTGCTTGTTCTATTTATGTAAAATTATACCCTAAACAGCACTGTGTGCTTAGCAGAAGAAACAACTGGTGGATGTTCTCGATAGTCATATATGCCAAAACCTTTGCGTATTTCATTCATGCTTATACCCTTCCATTCAGGCATGTTGTCAGAGAGTTCCGGTTCGTTAATATAAATAGACATGGAATCTGCTACAATAAAATATTACAATATTAAAAGTAACATTAATGACAATGTAAAGAATATCCAAGTAAATCCTTACATTCTGAATTAGCAATGTCAGCGCTCAAGTTTGTTGACAATTTTTCATTTGAGAATAAACTTGCAGAACATTTCTCATCAAATATATCTGATTCTGACATTTTATTCTCAATGTGTCTAAAAATGTATAAAACATGAGCGTAACAACAATATAAAGAACAAAATACAAAAAGAGATAATAATATTTATTACCTTGCCGTGAGAATATAAAAATGCACAATGTAATATAAAACCAAAGTAATTAACACAATTACACTTCCAAATCCTTATGCTTTCTTCGTTTTACATACGTCCACTAATGAGACATATTGTATGCACGTAAATAGCTATGTAAGGTCAAATTTAGATTATTTAGATTATGTTTAATTGCGTCCCATGTAATCCGTTGTTCAGACCATGTTTTTCGCGCATGCGCAGTATTAACAAAGCATATATATAAACAAAAATTACGTATGATCATAAAAAAAATTCTTTTACTCATGTTTAATTTAACGTGAATTTTTAATTTTAATTTCTACATTTCTTTAACATAAATTTTTTATTTTTTCTTATCTTTTATTATTATGTGTCACTGATATCGAATATCGACCCATGCCTAAGGTGACCAACAAGAAGGAGAGCTAGAATAATCATTAACCAATCAGAGAACTCTATTTTGAATTGACCAATTGAAGATGTGGGTAAAGGGGTCCATTCCCTAATTTCATGCGTTTGAAAATCTACCTGTAGTTATAGATGGAATAACTTTGATTAACCAATCAAAAAGAGCAAAACTTTCTTCGTCTTGATTGGCTAATCAAATATCATTTCTATTCTGACAAGTAAATTTTCGAACGCAACTATTTAAATAAAAACATTCCCATGGATTGCATTTAAAAAATCTGCCTGTCAAATCAAAATGACATTTGACTGAACGGTATTTAATTCCTTACAAATTTACATATATCGTACATACACGCACACATTTACAAACATATACATAAAATAATTTTAAATGATATATATAATTATAATTAAATATAAAACATTGTTAAACATAAATTTGTAGAATAATCAATTTTTTAATTTCTTCTTTATTTCCTTATTGAGGTATTAGATTGCGTAGATAACTTAATATTTCCTCTGTATCTTTCATTAAAATTGCTTGTCTAGGATACTTGAAACAGTTTCCAGATAATAATAGACTTCTGAAAAAAATATGTTCATAAATTATTATAATGTATAAAAATAAAAATGTGCATATATGATGCTGAAGAAAAATAGCATATTTAAATAATATATTATTGTTACCTTAGATGTTTCAAGTTTCCAAGTTCAGGCGGTACGTGAGCAATATTATTATTTGTCAGATTTAAAATTGCTAGTCTTTTTAATTTTTCTAAAGATGATACATCTATTGTTGCAATTACATTATCATTGGCAATTAAACTTTCCAAAGATGCAACGTCATAAATGGCTTTTGGTATGTCAACAAATCTGTAGAAATTTTTATTATAAGAAAACAAATAGTGAAAAATATATATATTATATAAAAATAGATATTTATTGCATAAATTTATATCTCAAAAAAAGATGGATTTTGCAAATTGCATAAATCGATATTATATTTGTAATACCTGTTAAATGAAAGATCAATGTCTCGCAAATACTTTAGGCAACTAATGCTCAATGGTAAAGATTTCAAGTAATTTTTACTTATATCTAAAACTTGCAGATATTTGTACTTTTCACCGATCCATTCAGGTAAATGTGTTAAACAATTTGAAGTTAATTTCAAATCTACCACTGTTGTGACTACTGACATTTTGTCAGATAATTCTGACAGTTTGTTTCTACTTAAATCAATAGTTGTGACAGAGGCTTCAGCTGCATTCTCTAAGACTTCTTCTGGTAAGTCCAGAAGATTTTGCCCAGCTAAGCTAAGCAATTTTGTATTCTTCATCACATATCTATATCATTACAGATATTTAATTTCATTAATAATTGTTAAATTGAAAAACATGCAACATTGGCACACATTTTCAATATTCTGTAGATATTTTTTTAAAATGTAATAATAAATATATATATATATATTTATTATTACACAGAATTAATAGAATAAATTAATATTTACATACGTGTCAGGATAAACACTAACGCTGTTACTAGATTGTAATAAATCTTTAGTATTTACATTTGTACTATCTGTAATCTGACGTATGTACATCAAGATTCGAGGTGTACCGCATCGTATTATATCTGCTCTAATATTTTTTATATTATTCCCTTCAATTATAAATTGTTTTAGATTGGGTAATATACCGATGCAGAAAGGTACTCTGTAAGAATACATTAATAATTCATTTGTAACAAAGTTTAAATACAATATAAAATAATCGTGCAAAAAGAAATGGAACATACAAAGATATATTGTTATGGGATAAATCAAAAACTTCCAAATTTATTAATTTGATTATCTCTTCAGGTATTACTTCAATTTCATTATTTTGTAATGTAAGCTTTTTTAAATGTCCTGCTGTTTCTAAACATTCCGGATCAATCTCCTACAAAAGAGAAAATTATTATTTTGATAAAACCTTCTGTACAGAAAGTTGAATTTTTATCTCAATTTAATCTCTTGCCAAATATATATGTACATTAACACATACAGGAATATTATTGTTATCCAAATGCAATACTGTTAAAGCTGAACAACCTGATATGTCTGGAAATTTCTTCAAATTGTTGGATTGTAACATAATTTTTTCTACTTTTCGCATTTCACCTAATGGTGGTAATATCTCCACCTGATTAAAACTCACATCGAGTATTTTTAATGCTGTTGATATCAGAATATAATATAAATATTAATAAAATAGTGAAATAATAATTATTAAAAAATATAGATTACTTTTTTCTTGTTAATTTATCATTAATTTATCAAACTTACATCTCATACTCGTCATATCAGATGGCAATTCTTTAATCATATTATGACTTAAATTTAATGTAACTAATCTCACCAAATATCCCATTCCAATTGGTAATTCATCCAAGTTATTATATGATAAGTCCTAAAAAGACATACATATAGATTTAATTCTGTTTAATCTATTTTAAGAAATATTCAACTTTGCATAATTATAATTCAATGAGATATATTACCACACAAGTCAACATAATTAAATTCCCAAATTCTGGTTCAAGTATACTTATGTGATTACTTTTTAGGTACAATTCACATAATTCTTCCAACATATAAAATTGAGGAGGTAAATTTTCTAGCCTATTATCTGATAAATTTATTATTTTTAATTTATGCAAAGACCCAATCTCAGCTGGTAGTTCCTCCAGTAAATTGTTTTGCAGCTAAAGATACCATATATATTAATGTTTTTGATAAAATAGAAAAATATTGAAACTGTTAGAAGTTGCATCATGCAAGTGCGCATGCAAGGCAAATGATTTATACATACATTTAAATTACTCAATTCTGTTAAAAATCGTATTTTGTTATCTATTATAGTCAAACTGTTGAAACTAAGATCTAAGACTGTTAATGGTTCCTGTTCCCACCATCGCTCTTCTTTATGTTCATAATCAAGTTCAAAATGTAAATCGTGTAATTCCTCTTCCGTTAATTCGTTTATACTCCATATTCTGTCAGGTACTGTAATGTGTATTAGAATTCTTTATGTATTGCAATATTATTTTACTATTGAATTCGACAAAGATATGTAAGTTGACTTACCTGAGATTGCAAATAAACTTATTTTTAAGTTACTATGTTTCTGGCAGTATGTGGTTCAGTTCTATTACACGATTTTTAGCAAAGCGTGCAGTGACATGTGATGATGACTTAATACGATACCAAGTATATATTTAATGCAATAATAAATATAAAGTATTTCTGTATGTGGCAAACATCGCAAAGCATCATTAAAACATTATATATAACATTGATTAAGTAATAAAGATAAAACTTATAAGTTTAATATAGAATTATATTTTTTTTGTTAGCAATTTTGAATTTTGACATACATTTATAACTTATAATTACACATAATTTAGAAAAAAAAGAAACACAAATTGCACACAAAACCAGATTTATTTAAGATTCTTCATGGAGAAATTACAATATTAAATTGTTGATAGATAAAAAGATATATGTATATCGAATAGATGCCAGGTGTATTACATCAATTGTTTAGAATCTAACATCAATAATACATTACATAATATAAAGGTTTTAATATCCTATAATATTCTAAATATAATCTTACATGACACAATAGCAAATACACGTTTCACTTGTTTGCATTCTCATTCGCAAATCTCATGTACACATCACCGCAAGCAAATAATTCAAACATTCAGATAGATAAAAGATTTAAAATGTTTTCTTGAAGAAATTGACGACGAGATCTGTGATAAATTTAAACATGAACGCATCATTGATAAGCATGCACATCTGATTACAAGTGTAAGCACTTACTGAAATTAATTCGAATAAAACATGCTCGAAATAATTGTGCTATTCATTAACTAAATACATAAAAATTTATGACTAATATATCGATATCTGATATCTAAGTTTATACATTTTAAGGTGGATATGCACAGATTCTATTTGCAAATATGTATACCCGTAGACAATCCTTTCGACGAGAGATTCAATCGTCCCGTCTTTCTCGCTCGTATAATAATACTTTTTGACAGTTCGGCATTATCGTCGTTTTTAGTGCGCTGCTTAAACACTGCCGAATAATTATTGCTCTTCTTCTTGACGCCGCTCATGTTGAAGTATCAATCTGTCGTAATAAAAAGAAAACTCACCTACGATGCGCATAAGCTGAATAAATAAAGTGGAACATGATCTCTTTTTTTTTTTTTTTTTTTACGCGTAATTGTTCACGTCACGGATGTGCTAAATTGAGTCGAATTACGCGTATAAAAGAATGATTATGACACATGTATAAAAGATTACTGTTTATGTTGGAAAAAAAAAAAAGTGTGAAAGGAACTTTGACTTATATAAATATAGACTGCTAGTTGCTATGCTCAGGTTGGTAATAGAAATAAAAGCGCCATCAGTGAGCAAGAAGTAAAAATTAGATACGTAGCATATTATTTGTGATTGTATCGATATTTTACCTACCGAGTTAATGTTACCTATCGAGAAACTCGGCCACATAGTTCCATACACGTCCAGATTAGTGACGTCACATATACGTGAACGTTTTGTCGGGGAGTGGGGGGCATGACCAAGAGAATACACGAAGAAAAAAAAAAAAAAAAAATATTCGCGGTAATTCTCGCTATCCGTGTTTCTCTAAACAGTTGGCAGAATTTGTTATACGTATGTGGCTTGCGGTGTAGTTTTCGTTGACGGCGTCTGTTCTCGGGGAAACAGAAGATACATACCTGTCGTTTGGGGATCGACGAGGCCGCGATTACGCGGTCCGACGAGTAGGTGCGAGAAGGATAGCCGCAAAGATATAACGTGAGGAGACGTGGATCCTTTCTCTCTCGCTGCCCCGGACTGCCTTCGATCCTCCGTCCGAGATCGAATCTCCGGAGCTCGGCGACGCGAGATTTTTTCCTCTCAGCCGCGGGAGGCGACTCGAGGGTCGCGCCCGCGTTTTTGCACCGACAGTCGCGACACAAACACAGAGATTGCGGAGACGAAGAGGTTAAGGGGACGGCACGAGCGGGAGGACGCGCCGTCCATCACCATGAAGCTCGTCGACCACGTGGTGAGGAGCTTCAAGGTGGCGAAAGTATTTCGCGAGAACTCGGATCGGATAAACAGCATCGACTTCTCGCCGAACGGCGACACCCTGATCTCCTGCTCGGAGGACGATCAGATCGTGATCTACGATTGCGAGAAGGGGACTCAGGTGCGAACCGTCAACTCCAAGAAATACGGCGTTGATCTGATACACTTCACTCATGCGAAGAACACCGCGATTCACAGCAGCACCAAGGTCGACGACACGATCCGCTATCTCAGTCTACACGATAATAAGTACATAAGATACTTTCCAGGTCATTCGAAAAAAGTCGTATCTCTATGTATCAGTCCTATCGAGGATACTTTTCTCTCTGGTTCCTTAGACAAATCTCTAAGATTGTGGGATCTTCGCTCACCGAATTGTCACGGAGTCATGAACGTCTCGGGACGGCCAGTCGCAGCTTACGATCCTGAGGGTCTGATCTTCGCGGCGGGAGTCAATTCGGAGAGCATCAAGCTGTACGATCTACGCAGCTTTGACAAGGGGCCCTTCGTCACCTTTAAACTCTCTCAGGAGAAGGAATGCGATTGGACAGGATTGAAGTTCAGCAGGGACGGCAAGACTATTTTGATCTCTACCAATGGTAGTACAATTCGTTTAATTGATGCTTTTCACGGTACACCCTTACAGACTTTCGCCGGATACCTTAACAACAAGGGAATCGCCATTGAGGCCAGTTTTAGTCCGGATTCGCAATTTGTGTTTAGTGGATCTACGGATGGTAGGGTACACGTGTGGAACGCGGAGACTGGTTACAAAGTTTGCGTGCTGAACGGTGATCATCCGGCGCCAGTGCAGTGTATCCAATTCAATCCCAAGTACATGATGCTAGCATCAGCGTGCACTAACATGGCTTTCTGGTTACCTACTGTCGACGAAAGTTCATAAAACTAATTTATAAGAAATACTGAGCAATATGAAGGAATATTGCTCGTCTATAATCTGTGCAAGAGAGAGAGACAGAGAGAATAACAGCTAATTAGAGATAGCAGGAATATATACAACTTGATTGGGCAAATCTATTTATATTGCATTTGCGCTGCGTGTACAAAAACAAACAACTCTTGTATGGCACACTAGTTTCAGGAACGCATTCGAAAGAGCGAATGACAAGTCCTAGGAGCTAAATAGCTGGATTGTGACTCGCTTGTTCGTTCGTGTTTCAACTCAAGATCCCTATAGTGAAATGTCATACCTTTTTCATCTATAATCGTCATCATCGTCGTTTTCATTATAACAATTGTGTATTGTCAGGTTAGCAATATAAAAAGATTGCCAATGAATTCCATGGTCTTATACTAAAAATTTTCAATAGTCTCATACATGTATATAGCTTCTTCCGGTGTACCTATGTGTAATGTTTAACAAATATGGAACAAAATCTATTGTATATCGGAAGAGGTGATTTTGTATTTTGCGTATTCCAATACTTTACATTTTTTATAACTCTGGTCTCGCGTACATTGTCTCGGAAAAAGGAATGATTAATTTAATTAAGAATTATAAGACGACACGTGTGAATGATTGCTAAAATAATTATTCGGAACCTGTGATTAATTAACGACTTCTCGATTAATCTGATTCGCATGGCCGTATATAGGATAAAGCTGATTTTTATGTTGATTTTACGAAATTGCCAAGGAATGTCACTGTCAAACAACGTGACATTAACAACTATGTTTATTTGGACGTAAGTGATCAGTTGTAATATTATTATTAGGCAGCCATTTTCGTTTTATCTTTCTATGATTCACGCGTTTAGTGTGCGTTTAGTTACGTATGTAAAAACGTACGTATAAAAATAATATATCGAGATAACAGTTATTACGCGAAACAAAAATTTAAAATCACACCGATATATTTAGCTTTAAATGTATGGTGCGTAAAATATCGTCTGTTAAAAAGTCCATGTAAACGTATGAGTGTCGAACATCTTTCTCGCTTCTGTATACGGCTATGTCTAATCGTTGTATGTAGACTATATAATACGTCAATAACACGCCCTGTATACATGTACACATACAGCGAAAGCGAATCGAAAATGTATTTATCATACATCTGACGGATTCCAGGCATCAATAATCGAAGGTGACAGAGAGGAGAGACAAATAATCACCGATATCGCGCATGGAAGAAGATATCGTAGTCACGTTTCAATACGTTGCGTTCGAGAAAACGACCGTTTCAAGAACAATCGAAGCGATGGTCGGTGATCGGCCACTCTGATATAATATTCGATCGTTATCGAAAACATTGTACTTCCGAAGACGTAAACTAGACATGCGACCAACGATAGAGAACGCGATCGACCTTATTTATTTTACTCGATAATAAGTCTGATAATAAGTTTATGCAAACGGATTTATTACCGATCATAACTACGATCTTAATGAGACACGGAAGAAAAAAGAAAAAAAAAATGAAATAAAAAGAAAAAAGTCACGTTGCGAATTTCTATGAATCATCACGCGATAAATAAATCGTTACAATATAACGTCATGGACACAATTATATAAACAAATGTGAATTAAGTATAGAGTTTCGCGTTCGCAAATTATTATATAGATATGATATCGTTTTTAATCTACATGCGTGGAACCGGCGGGCCGGGTAAGAATTTATATTCGATATTCCAGGGGCAAATGCAAGTTCTCTTTTTTTTTTTTTTTTTTTTTTTTTTTTTTTCGTTTTCTTTTTTCTTTAATTGAATATCTCAGACGGACGTACATTATATATTTCGCAAAGTGAAACGGACGAATGGACGAGCGTCGTTATTCGGTTTTGTTCTCTTGTCAAAAAATAAAAAAAAAAAAAGAAATTCTACAACGCTGCTTGTTAGATGTATATATCCGTTATGTCATATAGTACTGTTCGGTACCTCTTGTTTTCTCGCGTGGCGAATTTTTGCAAATCTCTGGATTGTATTTTTCGCTCGTTTCCACTCGGCCGATCTGCTCGATCTATATTCGATCGCCCGCTCCTGTCTCCAGTCTTTCTTGTATGTATATAATATACAGTAGTATCTACACACACACACACACATATTTCTTGTAGAGTTTCTACACATCTGCGCGCGTTTAACATATTTTGTGCAAGAACATGGTATGGTTAATGATATTTTATTTTATTCGATAGATGCATGTGTTTCTCTGTGTGAGTGAATGAGCGAACGATTATATGATAGTATGCTTCCCGTGCGAATGATTATATGTGTTTTTGTATACGTATTACATATGTGCGTGTCTTTTGCGATGTATGCAAGTCTATCTGAGTGTATGCGACCTGAGCGAGAGCTTGTCTCCTGCGCTGTAAAATAGTATTTTTTTATAATATGACGACACGGTGGCGCGTAAAAAATCGTATCAATGAAATTTCTCACGTACACTTCCGTGAGAGGAAAAGCTGTCGGAAAGAGGTGTGTACAAAGGCTCTTCGACCCTTTAGCCGATATTAATACTAACGAATTTTCAAACTCCGCAAATATGTCTTTTACGCGAGTGCCGGAAATTTAAATATTCAAAATTAGATTTTACATGATTATATATGTAAAAAAAAATTGTCTTTGATGTTTTTATAAATTGTATGCGAGTGTGTGTGCGCGTAGTCGTTACTTCTATCCCTTTATACTTACAGTGTACTAATGCGTTATAAGCAGGTGCTTTAAATTAAAAACATTTATTATATTTATAATTTTAAAGCAGAGGGATAGAGTGTAATGCGAATATATATGCTTAGACACATAATATCACGTTTTATATTAAGTTCATTAAAATTATAATTATATACACTACGTAATTCGATTGGTGATTGATTATTCATGGCCTCTTTTTGTTCAACGAGCGATGCTTTGGAATTACTTATTAGTCTTCAATGAGTATTTTTTTTTTTTTTTTTTTTTTTTTTTTTTAATTTTTTTTTCACATACGGACACTGCGATAAAAGGGTCGAAGATCGTTGTCGAACCATCTCGTAATCTATGAATGATCCACGTATTTAGATTAAACACACAATTCGATGCACGTCATACTGCCAACCAACCGAGCGAGTGTCCAAACCACGGGCCCGCGCCTTCAATTTCGTTCGATGACGAATTTTTGAAAGCCCTTCGAAATCGAGCGATCGACTGTGCTACTATTACTACTATTATTACACTATGTTAAGCGTGTAAATCGCGGGTCCTCGAAGCCCTACCCGCGAATTAATCGGAACAGTGATAGAGACTATTCCCGACAAGTTATTGTAGACGTATTATAAACGCGCGAAAATAATGAGGAACTCTGTGTTCTCTTCTTCAGAATAAAAACGGATATGCATAATGATACATTGTATATATCCTGAGAAAAAAGAGACGAAATGTAGTCGACACGTAAAGTTCCCAGACAGCACATTACACCATGTCCAAGATGTATCCAAATGACATCCCGAAGATGTCTGGATGTTTTTTGGATGTGCTGTCTGGGAACACTCGTGTGTTTCGTACAAAAGGATCTATCTGTACAAGACGTCGTCTATAAAACATCGTTTCGTGTATATAGCCAAATGAAAAGCAAGCCTCTGTAGTTTCTTACATGTCGCAATTGATAATGTCTTTTTCTACCGAATGAATTCGCGATGGGACAAGATAAGATTCGTTATCTTCGACAAACCGAAATATTCTTATGCAGGATGATCATCTCACGTGATATGTAGAACCTATCGCTGTGTAAGACAGTGTATCCGTGTTCAATTTAAAGAGCCTGATTGTTTCGAACTCCGGCGCGTTTAACGTGCTATAATAACGTGATTAATACGCCCCTCCGAGATCGTCGGTTCAGTACATAGGTCGTTTAACATAGGGATTTAGAGTCTGGATTTTAATTTTTAAGATAAATGTATGTATATCTAAGGCAAGTGAGGTAAGCGAGATAGATTTAAAATCCGAGGAAGATTATTCGCAAATTTAAATTACGATTCGAAAGATGATTGTGATGGTTTCTGTCGAGTTGAATAACAACGCTCTTTTTACTGTAATCGCTTGCATTTGAAAACCACGATGTATCTTGTAATGAAGGAAAAAAAAAAGAAACATCCATTTCGTGATTTTTCTAAGTTCCTACGTTAAGTCTTCGTATGAATTGTTTCTGATAGTCAAGTAGACAGAACGAAGAAGGCCACCCTTACGCTCGTTGCTGACTCTCTTGAGTCTCGACGAGTTGCGTGTGATCGGTATCGGGAGGGCTTCGTACCGATCGACGCAAGTTGCCGCATGCGTTTTAGAATACTAGAAACGTATGACGATGTGTTGTAATTGGAGCGATTTAAATAATCACGCACTACGATAACTAACGAAACAATATGTATGTGTGTATTTTCGTCTATCGAAAGTATACGAGAAGTTAAAGAGCACGTAGATTTCTTCCGTTGCATTTTATTTTTACTTTTAAGAAACATAGATTTTCTTCTGCTAATTTGATTGAAAAGAGTTGCATAAAATCAGAATTAATTGACGAGATCCGGTGTACGTATGTTGTGTTCATCAGTTATAAATAATTTCGTATATTTAGTAATGGCACGAAGAAAATAGTATCGAAATATCGTCGACATTGTAATTTACAGTTATTTATTATTTTTTTGTTTAAATTAAGGATTGCAAAAGAATTCATTTATCTTAAATAAAGAGAATACAACGGATTAGTACGAGCCAGGCTCGAGAAAGATTTATTAATTAGACATTTCGGTACACATTTTTACTAATTAAATAGAACAGCGTATAATAAAAAAATTAAAAGGTATAAAAAAGATGTAAACATGTGAAGTGCGAAATATAAGCTATTCACAATAATCCACAGAAATAACCAGGAAACATAGAAACGCAATGGTGAGCAAAGATGAATTTTTTTACTTTTTTTAAATTTATTTTTTACGTTGCATTTACTTTACATATTTTTTTATTGAGTGTCATTTTGTTTAGTTAGTTATTGAGCGTCCAAAGTGAACCAAAATGTCTAATTAATAAATGCATTTAATATCCATAGGAAGTGTTATTATTTTTTACACTTTTTTACCTTTAGCGCTTAGCTTTTATTAATCTGTTGTATGCTTTTTATTTTTTTAATATTCAGAGAGTCTTGATTTCTATTGTTCAATTAGCTTAATTGAATTTTTAATTTTGACAAATTCGACGCATCTATACAGACACATTTCATTAACGTTTTGTGGATTAATACATAATCGTTCCAATTTATGCTCTTGTGGGCTGTTTCAAGATAAATAACTATATAAATAAACAGCGATATAAATTTTCGTCCGCCGACAGTTGATAGTCACATTACATATCAGCATATTTGTTAAGACATTTGTTAGATTTCATTCGACACAAGAGATTCTCTCAAGAAGTGTACAAAAAAAGGAGGATATCTTTTTATAGATCCTTCTTGGAAATAAATGTCATTTCAATCGTTTAATGCGCTAAATTGTATTTTTTATTTTCTGTAAAACTATTCGACTCGAACGCACGAGACTTTACTCAAAGAATAAAAACACTTTTTTTGTACATCTATTTCTCGTCTTTTTATTTATTTAACTCGCCATTATATACTTTTAATATCTATTTAGCTTAATAATTTATAAGAATATAACAAATTATGAAAAATGCTAATTAATTATATAATTATATAGATATTGCAAAAGATTACATCTTTTTATATAATATATACACGCGAATGCAATCAATCAATCAGATCGATTTCATTTTGCTATATTTACCATGGAATAAAATTTATGATCCTTCATTTCTCTATTGTTTGTATATGATATAGTGTTTTCACTTCATCCGATACAGAATCCGGTGCTCCGGACATTAAATCTCGCCCTTCCATCGTTTTCGGAAAAGCTATAACATTCCGTATGCTTTTTGCATTACAGAGTAAGCAAACGAGGCGATCTAATCCTTGAAAAATATAAAATAATCGTATCTCATTTTAATTTTATCAGATGTAAATCTAAAATAGGCAAATATAAGTACCTATAGCTATTCCACCATGCGGTGGAGCTCCATACGTCAAAGCTTCGAGCATGTGCGATAATTTCGATTCGTCGATGTTTAACATTTTCAATATTTGCCTCTGTAAATTTGCGTCATGGATTCGAATGGAGCCTCCTGCAATTTCTGATCCATTCATAACCAGATCATAATGCAAGCCTCTCATCTACACCAAAGAAAAAAGTGTAAGAACTTAAGACAAAAATAATTCACACCATACTTATACATCTTAATCTTTTTCACCTTTAAAGGATCAGTCGTAAGATATTCCATGTCATCTGAATGAGGTTGCGTAAACGGATGATGCGTCGATTGCAACTTTCCCTCAAATGTGAATAATGGAAAGTCTGTGATCCATACAAGTTCAGCTTCGGACGAACGTATCTGTTCACCTTTTGCTTCCAATACATTTGTAAATTCTACACGTAGTTTTCCTAAGAGTTTCAACTGAAAGATATATATAATACAGTTATTATAATATAGTTTTAAAAAAATAATTTAACTATATTATATTAATTTAATAATATAATATAGTTAAAAAAATAATTGTTTATTATCACTAAGAAAGAGAATCCAAACTTTTTATACTTACTGCATCAATTTGATGTCCAATTGCTAATAATACTGCATCTCCTTCCTGTAATTTGCAGTACTGCGATATATCTTCTGCTACATTTTTTGAAAATAATTCGTCTAACTGAGTTCTCCACAAATTATTTTCAACTTTCAGTTGAACTAGCCTTGTTGTATTGAAGTAATCATTACGGATCTTGAAGAATTCATTTCTGATAGATTTTGTCAAGTACTTCTACAATATACGAAAACTGCGTTAACATAATAGAATATAAGTATATATTTAAAAATATAGTTTAAGTAAAAACTTACTAATTTACTTGGAAAGATTAATGCGTACACCTTATGTTTATCATCTTCGAGTTTCATGGTTCTCTTTAATACTGATAAATCAGAGATATGTGTGAGATTCTGTATCTAAAAAAACTCGTAACGTTATTACACACGTTTATGTATCAAAAAATAAAAGATTAATAGTTCTATATATTAAAATTCTCTTACTCGATACGGTATCCTCAAGTCTGGTTGATCAGTACCGTACAATTCCATTGCATCTTTATGCATCATAAGCTTGAAAGGCACTTTTATAGGACTTAATTCTTCTGGCCATGAATACACCAGTAAATTTTCAATCAAATTCATTATTCCGTCCCGATCAACAAACGACATTTCAACATCTAACTATAACATAACTGATAATAAAATATAGTATTGTATATATATTTTTATATTTACACAATGTAACTACCTGAGTAAATTCTGGCTGCCTATCATGCCTGCCACTCTCATCCCTGTAACATCGAGCAACTTGAAAATATCTATCAAAGCCACCCATCATAAGAAGTTGCTTGAATTGTTGAGGACTCTGTACCAGTGAATAAAAGTTACCCGGTTGTCTAGTAGGTACTATAAATTCCTGTGCACCCTGAATAATAATACCATTTTATACATTTATGAGTTAATATTAAAAATTAAGCATTCTCTTATATATATATTTACATAAGAAACATACTCCCGGTGTATTTTTAAAAAGAGTTGGTGTCTCAATGTCCACAAAATTGCACTCATTAATTAAAAATTCCCTCATTTTCATTATAAGAGAGGAACGCATTCTTAAATTTCTTTGTAATTCAGGATATCTCAATGAAAGATATCTGTATTTCATTTGTTGACTCTCTTTTGCTTTATTATATTCCCTGATGAAAATTGGAAGATTGCGTGATGCTACATTTAGAATCTTCAAGGATTCTATGTGTACTTCTATATCACCAGTTTTCATTCTTTTATTCTGTTGATCTTTAGGTCTTGGTACTACTTTACCAACTATACTTAAGACACTCTCATAAGATAAATTCTTTATAGTTTCGATCAAATCTTTTCTCTACAATTAGTATTTTCATTATTTTATACAGGAAATTTGTCAAGCATTTTGTTATATAACAACATTTATTCACTTACATCTTCTGGTATAAGTAACTGTGTCGATCCATAAGAATCTCTTAATGTTATAAATTTTCCCATTCTTTGAAATTCCACCCAGCCGCTCAATTTTACTTCCTCTCCGACATTTTGAAGTGTCAATTCACCACATGTGTGTGTTCTCAAAACATATCTATTAACTGATGAAATGTTTTCTTTCATCGTAGGTGCTGACTTGCTAATAACTAAATTATGTATACAACTTACCAAACATGGTGTTTGGTTCTTTAAGGAAAACTGAAAACAAGATTTGTATTTTGAGTATAAATATATAAGAACATTATATTTTTTTAGGTTGCACTAAAATATATAGTTATGTCACAAAATTACGCTTTGTAAAAAAATGCTTAAAAAAAACTTACATTTATCTTACAGACATTACTCATTATCGGCCACACATGGTACTTTGCCATGACATTGGTGCAACTATCAAAAATAATTTTAAATCTGCTAACGAGCATTTTGCTATTCATTTGGAGTCTGTAAAAATGTTCAACCTTTTATTTTATCTTTGTGAACATAATATATAAATATCTTCTTATTTTCTTCTCACTAATGTTTAAACATTTTTCTCTCAGAAATGTCGTATTTTATGTAAGTATGTAAGCACAAAGATGATTTTTTATTCTAAACACATGGCATCGATGTCATATGTGACGAAAATAAGTTCAGCAAGTTCTTTGTATTAGTCTCTCTCTCTCTCTCTCTCTCTCTCTCTCTCTCTCTCTCTCTCTCTCTCTCAAAACAGTTAATATCCAGAAAATTATTACAAATTAATCATATCATTACTTTGACGATAATTCATATAAATTTTATTAAAAATCACTTGATTATTGAAAAGTTACATCATCTTGAATATTACATTATTTTGGAGCACGAATACTTCAAACTTCAAGGTTAGATGCGCTTCATTGGCTCCGAAACTTCAATCATTTGATTGACCAATCAGAGTGAAGGAAGTAAAAATTCTTTACTCGGATCCATCAAATGATTTAAAACTTTTGTAGCATCAACCGGAATCTTTAGATTGCGTTCAAAAATCTATTAATTGGAATAACTTGTAATTGACCAATCAGGTCAAAGAATTCTCCTTTTATTATTTTGATTGGTCCTTTAAAAGTTACTCTACCTTTACAAGTATATTTTTGAACACCTAACCTAGAGGATTGTTTACACATGTGAATAGTCAACATAAAAATATTTTAATGAAATTGATTAATTATTAATTTATAAAGAGTTTATTTCTTCATAATAATTATAATAAAATAGAAGGTTAGTCCAATTTATCAAATGCAATTAAGACTATTTCACTTGCATTATAAACGTATATAAACTAGCTATTTTCTTAACCAAATGTCAAATCAAATATGCAGAGATACATGTGCAATATAATTTTTACAAGTTTTAAAAGCACTCTTTAATTAAAAAAAAATCTAATATTATATTTTTCCTACATCTGGAAAGAAAAGCATTTATCTAATAATAATAAAATCTTACCGTAATTTGTACCGTATGATTACTTAGAGAAAGAAGAATGAAGATTTCAATATTCAATAAAGATGACTTTGTATTACTAGTAGGAGAGGGCAATTTCTCATTTTCTGCAGCATTATTGCGGCACAATTTAAACATTAATTTTATCGCTACCTGCTATGAATCTAATGTGAATCAAGAGACTGCAAAAGAAAATATAAAATATCTTCGAAGCAATGGTTAGTGAATCACAATATAAATCTGACACATAATCAGAATATTGTAATCAATCAAAATTCTGCAATTAATGGAAAGAGAAACTCATTTATGCTTTTCTTTCCAGGTATTTGTGTATTGTTTGATGTGGATGCTACAAAATTGGAAGAATGTCTTACATTAAAATCTAAACTATTTGACAAAATTATTTTTAACTTTCCTCATGTTGGCGGTAAAATGAGAATAGAAAAAAACAGGAACTTGCTGAAGAGTTTTTTTGTGTCTTCTCAAAAAATGATAAAAGAAAATGGTCAAATATTAGTGACATTGTGCAATGGCCAAGGTGGAACACCTATGGACAATCCCAAGAGACGTTGGGATGATTCATGGAAAATTGTAGAAATGGCTGCACATGGAAATTTTATATTAACGAAAATCGAACCCTTTTTGTGGCAGTCTTTTCCAGATTTTGTTGTAACAGGCTATCGCAGTTTAGAGAAACAATTTCATACAGCAGGCTCATTGACACATTTTTTTACAAAGTCAGAGCCACCCACAGCACATAATATTATACCTAACAATAAAATAGACATTTCTAAATTTGATATAAGTAATATTACATGGAAAGAAATAACAAACAATATTAAAAATAAATCAGATTACGATGTCAAGTGTATTTATCCATGTATTTTTATATTTGATCTAACTTTGTCTACTGATATGGATTTTAATATAGCTGAATTTTATCAATCATTGTATAATTATGCAGGAGCTATTATTGACAATATTGATTTTATCAATTATTATTTGTCTCCTATTGACAAAAAGATAAAAAGAACTTGTAGAATAACTTACAAATCAAATTATATACCTTTATATAGAAAAAGAGTTATTGAATTGCACCAAGATGTAATCACGAATTTTATAGAAGACAACTTTCAAGTTGTTATCTCAAGATAGCAGACAACTAGTTAAAGACAAATCATTAAAAAATAAAGCTATATTTCATTAAAATGGTACACATGTATATATACTAACTTATCCTATTATATTTAAGATATAAGTGATATACATTTAAGATATAATATTCACATCTTTGGTAATTGTCATTTTCAGATGCAGTGCCTTCGTCGTTTGAGAAATGTCGTCGCGTGTAATACAATTCAAAAACAAGGCTATGAAATTATATTGAACAGAAATAGATGCAAAATTTCAAATAGAACATTCTCTGTTACTACATGTATACATGAGAAGGAATCACTAGCCAAACCTTTACGTAGTATAAAACCAAAATCAAAACATGATACTCTACAGCATTTTGTTGATATAAAACAGGTAGGAAAATTATCTTGCATTACATTTAAAAATATTTAGGCATCAAAGGTACGAATATATAAATATGTTATAAACATGTGATTATTAGACAAAAACAATTGGAGGAAAAGGTGGAGATGGTGAAATATCATTCTTACGATTGTGGGCTAACGATCGAGCTGGTCCTGATGGAGGTGACGGTGGAAACGGTGGTCATGTAATATTTCAAGTAAGATTATTATAATAAATATGATTATAAATAAAATAAATATATATATCACATCTAACTATAGCGAAAAATTGTGCAGGCAAAAAAAAATATGAAAGATCTCCGAAATGTACAGTCTATGATTAGAGCTGAAGATGGTGAAAAAGGTTACACTAAAGATTGCTTTGGTAAAAACGCAGAACATAAGATAATAGAGGTACCCGTTGGAACGATCGTACGTGATTTAAATAGCAGAATATTAGTCGACTTGGATCAAGATGGGATGATGTTTATCGCCGCGAGAGGTGGTGCCGGTGGTCACGGAAATGCCTTTTTTAAATCAGATAGTCAACAGTCGCCAGAAATATCCGAATATGGTGCGGTCGGAGAAAGCTTGCAATATGTGTTAGAAATAAGAAGTATGGCCCACGTTGGATTAGTGAGTATTATATACTTTTTTGATAAATCAAAATAATTGCTATGATTCTTCGTTATTATTTCATTTGAAAAAAGTTAATTTTCAAGAATACAATTTAAACATCTATACATTATAAAATATTTTTATGTAAAATATAAAAATGCACATGTGTATTACATTTTTATTAATTATTTTTTATGAATGTATTTTGTATATAGATTGGTCTACCAAATGCTGGTAAAAGTACACTTTTAAGATCTATAACCAGAGCTAGGCCAAAAGTAGCAGCATATCCTTTCACTACCTTGAAACCTTACATAGGCATGATTCAGTATGATGATTATGAACAAATTGCAGGTAGTTTATATTTAATATAATGTAAGAAAAAATTGTTGTCTTCTCTTTGTTCTTACTCTATTTTTGCATTATTTGTTTCAGTGGCTGATATGCCCGGTCTTATAGAAGACTCGCACAAGAATAAAGGGCTTGGTATAACTTTCCTCAAGCATGCAGAGCGTTGCGCCGCTTTAATATTTATTTTAGATGTTACAGTGGATGAACCATGGAAAGGTTTAGAAACTCTAAAATACGAAATTAGTCAGTTTAACGAAAGACTAAACGACAGGCCTCATATCATTGTAGCAAACAAAATAGACATGCCCAATGCTGAGGTGAGAAGAATCAAAATCTAAAACACTCTCTCCTTTCTGTTTACCAACCAATTTAAATGTCAATGATAAAGATATATATATATATATATTATGGTAGTTGTAATAAAAATTTCAAATAATTTTTTTATGATTGCAATTTATATTTCAGATTAATTTACAATTACTCCAGAAATATATAAATCTGCCAATAATTCCTATTTCTGCCAAGTTCGGTACAAACGTTTCCACTTTATTAAAAGAAATTAGGATACTGTATGATAATCTTAAAACCGACACATTAGAAGAAAATGACAATCTTCTTGCATAATGTAATAAAAAAATAAATAAAAAAAATGGATAGAAAATATTCAAATAAGTGTTTTTATTACAATATAGTTAACAGCCGTTAAAAACATTACATTTTGTACAAAATGTGAAATTCTCTACTACACATTTTACTTGCGGCTGATTTAAAATTGTAGAAAACCACCTATTTAAATTCGTATAATGCTGTCTATGATGAGGATCCAATACATATTTGTACACAGGCAATAATGCAACAAAAACGGATATATCAGCAAGAGAGATTCTTTCTCCTATCAAGTATGTTCTTGTATGTAATGTGCTGTTCAATGCTCTTAAAGCACAAAAGACATTATCCTTAGCAATTTTTGCGTTTATTTTCGTATTTCTCGGTACGGGTTTTTCGAGTGATGGAAGCATCCAGGCACTGACTGCATGTAAAATGTGGTTTTGTGTATAATTCATCCATTGCAAAACCTGGCTGGATGCAAACAAATCATCTTCACGCCGTAGCTGCGAATTTGATAAGAAAAATGCGATCGCATTGCTATCATACAATGTGGCATCTGCTGTTTTTAATATTATATTGCTAGAATGTAATGTATATAATTCATTTTCGATTTGCTTAATAGTCAAAGATTTGTCGCTATATCCCGCAATTATTTGTGCCAAATAGCATTTAGCGCTTCCAATGTTCGCATAAAGTATTAATTTTGACGAGTCTATATCAAACGATCGATTATCATTTTCTAAAGTTTTACAAGTATCATTAGCAGTACTATTATCTGAAAGCAGATACACAATTCCTTATATTGTAAAGTAAATTGAATAATAAGTAATATTTCTATACTTACCTATAATTCCAAGTTTTTGGTTGGCAAAGTCATTAGCCTTGCTTACTATTTCATTCAAGCATGTTATATTAGTCCCGGAAGCTTGTGCAGATTCAGGTTTTCCGCCTCCTTTGCCTTGCATCACAGACACGATCGTTTGGATCCATTCGTTTGCTTTCAGGCCTTTGGAGATCGCGGACTGTGAATAATTTTATTCAATATTATATAATTGCTTTGATCTTTTTTTTAATCTTCACGCGTTTCAGAATAAAAACAGTCTCTTTACCTTTGGAACAGAGCTGAGAGCAAATATCTTTTTGACATCGCGATCGACGCTTATAAGCAAGGCACTAGTTTCCGGTGATAAAGTTCTAATCTTCTTCAATGCTGAGTCCAGAGCTTTTGTATTACTGTACGCTTCTAGAACCTCGACTAAGACTTGGCATCCAACTCTAGATTGTATTATAGATTGAGCAGTTTCTACAACTGTATTAGCAATGGCTGCCTTTGCTGCTCGTTCCCTATCGTCGAGAGACTTCTTTAATTCTTTCAATGTGGTACGCATGTTATCCTGTATACAAAGAGACAAATTATTTATGTAGCAAGTTAAAATATTTATTATTAATTGAAACGAAAATTTTATTAAGTTAATTACCTTTCTCCAGCCAGGAATAACGGCATGCGTTATTTCCTCCGTCAGTTCCACTATTTTCTTTACATATTCCTTGGAATTTGTTCCGGATTTGTCCTTTTCAATTGTTTCTTGAAGATGAGATAATTGATTTTGTAACAATGTTGCTGTTCGGAAAGCTTTTGCTGCTTCCGGCCCGGTGAGTGCTACTATACGTCTGATACCTTTAGCAATAGCTTCTTCGCTAGCTATTATAAAATCACCTATGTGACCAGTGTAATGTAAATGCCTATGGAAAAAAATCGTAAACTTGAAAAAACGAACAATGAAATGTGTTTGTAACTTTATATTATGGAGGGCGCTTACGTTCCACCGCAAAATTCCACACTAGTTTCAAGGGCGGCTTTACTCAGAGGATCCTTTTCTAAATCATCAACCGCTATACCCATACTAATAACGCGTACCGGATCAGGATACGTCTCTTCGAACATTGCACGCAAACCCTGAATAGTTTTCGCTAAAGCTAAATTACTGTCCTTGGCATAAATTTTTTTATTCTCTTTGATCATGTCAGCAGTGATGTTTTCCGTGTTTTTTACTTGTTCCGTTGTCATTGGTCCTATTATGAAGATTCAATAGGACTTAATAAGAATAAATTCATGTGATATAGTTGATTTACATTTTTCAATAATGTACCTTTATTTGTAAAGTCGAAACGGAGTCTATCAGGTGCGACTAATGATCCTTTTTGATCGGCTCCTGTTCCTAGAACCTTCCTAAGTGCATAATTCAGAGCATGTGTGGCGCTGTGATTAGCCATTACCAGTCGTCTGCGTGCTGTATCCACATTTGTGTGAACTTTATCTCCTTTCCTTAACGTACCCTCACCTACGGTACCGATATGCAGCACATAACCGGCTCTAACTTGGACGTTCTTTACGCGAATCTCGGTAGCCTGATGCAAAACAATATAGTGATATTAATCATCTCATTTCTTATTACATGTAGTTTAAAAAGTAAATTTATCCTTGCCTACCTCATCATCAACTTTCACTAAGAATCCTTCGTCGTATATCTGTCCTCCTTGTTCTGCATAGAAATTTGTTTTATCTAATAAAATTCCAACTTCTTCGCCAGAAGTTACTTGATCGACAAAAGTTTTGGCGCGTCTCAGGGCGATTACAGTACCGATACATGGTGCAAACTCATACTCCTCATATTTAACAGAACTAATCACTTTATAATTATATTTAGGAGAATCGTCTGTAGGTTTGACACCATGTTCTTGCAATTCAGTGATGGCATGGATATCCAAATTTATTTGATCGTCTACTCCACCAGCTTTATTTTGGGAAATTAACTATAATTGAAAAAAATATTTATAACAAATATATATAAAAAAATTCAATTCACATTTAATAGATTAATCGTTACAGAGTGAAATATATGATACCTGCGCTTGTTTTTTAGATTCTTCGTAACCTGCCATGTCAATTTTCAATCCTTTTTCCTCAGTCATTAGCTGAGTGAGATCTACTGGGAAACCATAAGTATCATATAAACGCCATGCGACATCACCTGGTACGGTATCGCTCGACTCTAACTTCGCTATCGTTCTATTTAGCAAATTACGCCCACGCGATAAAGTTTTCAAAAATTGGGTCTCCTCCTCATTCACTATATCAATTATACTTTGTGGATCTTTTGTTACTTCTGGAAAAACTTCCCCTATAACAATAAAAGATTGATTTTAGAAATAATGCAAGTAATAAATATAAAGAGGCTTATTTTTCTTATATATTATAATAAAAAAATTTACCAAGAAGATCCACAACTACATTTACAAGAGATCCAAAGAATCCGGGCTTAGCGTTTAATTTTTCGGTCGCATAGCGTACAGCACGCCGTAAGATTCTTCTCAAGACATATCTAGATCAAACAGAAATTTCGTATTACATTAAAAAAATATAAAAGAAAAAAAGGAGACAAAAAAAGGCCATTTTGCCTACCCTCTACCAGTATTATCAGGCATTCCTCCATCTGCTAGAGCAATTGTGATAGTTCGAGCATGATCCGCCAAAACTCTGTATGCCATATCGATTCCATTGACATCATCAGCTCCTACTTTACCTTGATAAGTTGGGGCACCTGTAGCCTTTTCAATTGCATTAAACAAAGGCATGAATAAATCAGTATCGTAATTAGCACGTTTATTCTGAATTACTGATACTAATCGTTCTAAGCCCAAGCCACAATCTATATGTTTTTTTGGTAATGATTTAAGGCTGCCGTCTGATTCCCTGGAATATTGACATATAATTAACATAATTAAATTGTTTACTAAACTTGAAATAATTAAAAGTTAATATAACTTATAAGTGAGTTTATAAATATTAGAATTTATAGATAAATTAAATACCTATTGTATTGTATAAACACTAAATTCCAGATTTCTAAAACGTCGGGATCATCCATGTTTACAAGATGAGCTGCTTCTCTACCACCGATACGATCGTAGTGTAGTTCGCTACATGGTCCACAGGGTCCAGTTTCACCCATTTCCCAAAAATTGTCTTTCATGTTGCCTGGTAAAACGTGTGAAGCAGGTATTCTGCAGATTTATATTACAAATTTACACATTTAAATGTAAAAAAAAAATTTAAATATATTAGAAAAAAAAGAAAATATAGAATACTCTTATAATATAGAATTAAAAAAAAATTATAGAATGTAAAATAATGCATAAAATTATTGAAATAAATGTTTAAAATAATTATATTCTAAACTGCGATTATAAAGAAGTACCCAAGAGAAAGCCACAAGTCTTTACACTCGTTGTCTGGTGCCAATCCATTCTTTTCATCACCACCAAAATATGTCACATACAATCTATCAGCTGGTAGCTTCAATACACCTGTTAAAAATTCCCAGGCCCAAGCACATATTTCTTTCTAAAAAAACAATATAATACATTATCTTGATAAATATTTAGAATAACGGAGCCAGCTCCGATCGCGTTGACCTTGACATATGTTGTCAAGCCTTATAGATATAATTAAAATTATTACATGTTAAAATTTGAAAAAAAAATTATTAATTTTTCTAGCAATTTTAATTGATCAATTACCTTGAAGTAATCCCCAAAGGACCAGTTTCCCATCATTTCAAAGAAAGTATGATGATAAACGTCTTTACCAACATCATCTAAATCATTGTGCTTGCCACCAGCTCTAATACACTTTTGACTATTCACCACACGTACCCATTTTGCCATATCGCTATTAGGATCAACTGTTCCTAAGAATATCGGCTTAAACTGAAATATATTTTTATAAGATAAACAGATATACTTATTATATATAATATTAACAATGTAATCATAGCAAGAATTACAATGATATCATTACCTGATTCATTCCAGCATTTGTAAAAAGCAAAGTTGGGTCATCATGAGGTATCGTTGAACTAGAGTGAACATATTCATGACCCTTACTCTTGAAGAAGTCAATATAAGCTTGTCGTATTTGCTTTGCATTCATATTGATCGATGTTTTAATATCCTGGATTTTTCTTTAACTTTCTACAAAAAAATGATAGTACATTATTGAGATATTAAGACATATATACATATATTGTAATACAGTTTACCATATGGTCTCAGATTGCATCAGACAAGATGCGAAATAATAAATTCATTTATCGAGCAACGACAAAAAAATTCTCTTTGATCAATTGTAATATATTGTACTTTACAATACCTAATAATATAATGTATCAAATTTATATATATATATATATATATATATACAAAGAAAAAAAAATTATGACAATTTCATACAAAACTTACTCCCAGGTGAAACCAGGTGAAGCACGAAAGTCTGGGCAAACACAAGTGGTATTTCTGTATCGATAACGAAGGCAACGTAAGAGAAAGGGAAAAAAGAAAAAAAATTGAGAGCACACAACCACAAACTTGCTTTCGCGAACTGTCGTAAGCCGGTAAAGTGGAAAAAAAGTACGTACCATTATCACACATAAGTTAACCTAATCCCAAGAATGTCATCGCACACACGTGATACGACGAGCTTGTCGATTGGTTATCGGCTAGAGAAATCTAGAAATATCTAGGATTTTGAAAGTTTCCTGCAACGCCAGCCAATCAATACGCCGATGAAGCTTGAACTGCTTTAAGGCTACTGCACATGTAGAAAATTCTCGTAACTGCCTTAAGGTCGTAAGAATTTGATGGGCCAATCAGAATAAAGAATCTTGCGCTTCGAAGCAAAAATAGGGTTTAAAGATAGACCATAAACTTTTATATATTATAGATTGCTAACTTCAATCCTAAAAGTGATGCAGGAATAATCATTGGCTGCGTTCATCAGAGAAAGCAAATCAGTGAGCGCTTAGCGATTCTTTAATGTGATTGGTTTCTGCACTTAGATCCAACGAAGATCTAAATGCAAAGACCAATCACAATAAAGAATTACTGCTGAACTGCTGAACGCAGCCATTGTGTTGGTAGCGTGTACGGTGATGTTAATAAACAATAAATAAAATTACGCAAAATGCCGTTTATGATAGGCAAGGAGCCCGTGCGGCGAACATTGAAATATTTAATGTCTGGTCAGTTGGTCTTAAAGGATAAGATACAAATATTGTCTATTAATTATAATACACATAGTGAGCATCATAAAGGCACGAGGTAAAGTTTCAGATTATGTAGATATGATACTGCATTATGTGACTTTTAATGAAAATTTCATTCTAATCTTTTCATTTTTCCAGAGAGTTTATATTTTGGAATTTACCACAGCTGCAATACAAAAATCCAACTGTGCAAATAGTTACTTTTAAAAATATAACACCGTCGCCATTCATAAAATGTTATTACGGTAATTTGTGATTTCATTATTTTGTATGAATAAGATTTATATTTAATACAACAATTAGAAGAATAGATTCAAAGACATTCTAAGTGAAAAATATAAATTTACAGAAGATGGAAAAACAATGTTAATAGATATAGATGGTAAATCGAGGGATGAAATACTTCAGCATCTTATAAGAGTAGTAGGAAAATCAAAATTAACGTTATCACAAGAAGCTATTGCCAAGATAAAGAAAGATAATTCAGCAAATTTTGGAGTAGGTTGCAAAAAGAGTTGTATATGTCATATCCCAGGACAAGTGCCGTGTCCTGGCGTAGTGCCTTTACCTGATCATATGCGTGGAAAAATTATAAAAGAAAGATTACAGAATAAAGAATAGGCTGTTTGTTATTAATAATTCTTGTTATAATTATTTATAATTGCATGTGTGTTATACATAGAGTATACATACATATCATTATTTACCCAAAATCATGTGGATAGCAAAAATAATTTGCGCACCTCACATCTGTCACAAAGCATTTCACATGTGTGTTTGTTATAAAAAAGATTTCCACATATTACGAAAATACATATTACATCAATGTACATATTAAGCGTTATAATATCGAAGACTTGAAACGTTTGTAGCTGTTTTTTGTATTCGCTCGTTTATAGGAATCAATATTTGCCTATTTGCAATTTGGGAATCATTTCATTATTTTAAAATATCTATGAGCATTGCATAACACAAAATGTATATAAAACCTTTTAATACAGCAGGGACTATAATCTTAAAGGAAAACTTAAATATATAGATTATAAATAATATAAATTATTATGAAAAAAGAAATGCGATAATGGTTATTTGATGAATGAAAAAATATATAAAGTATTTGAAATATGATTATATATGAATTATCTTCTTGGTTTATGACGAGTGTATGGTTTATTGTGATGATAATAGCTCCCACGACTGTGGTAACGTGTAGAAGTGGACGGTTTTTGATTTTCTGCTTTCTGATATAGATGAATAATTGGTGATCCTTCCAACGGTTTATTCAACTCAAATTCCTCTTCCGATTCTTTCATCAATTTAAGTTTTGCTTCAATTGCTTGAATTGCTGTCTGAAGACTGCACATAAAATGTGTTTACACAGATTTTAATTATGAGAAACACAAACATGTAAATTGTGTTTATACAGATTTTAATTATAAGAAGACTTCTTGTCCCTAATTATTATTCTTTAAAAAAACGTACAAAACTTGGTTACCTTATTTTTTTATCTTCCTTTTTCGCACCAGCTAAGGCAGGAATATCTATTTGTGGCTTTGGTTTCTCCATGTCCGACTAAATAAAAATTGAATAGTTTTATATTCTTTTATATGAAATATTAAAAATTATAAAAGCCTAAGCCTTAAAAAAGCTTATTAAACAAATAATGTTATGCATTGTTATAAATAATTGACTTATATGGAAAATTTAAATTTGAATTATACATATGTATTGTGTAAATATATTGTACCTCTGTAACACTATGTGCCCATCTAACAATAATATTCTTAGCTCCAACTTTTAAGTTATGTAAAGCATTCTTTGCTGTTTTGGCATCTTGGATCGTTTTGTAAGTAACAAATGCATATCCTCTTGGCTGACCAGCTTGGGGCCCCGACCGATGAAACAGCAGGTCGAACTTTTCAATTGTGCCGTATTTTTGGACAAGTTTCAGGAGTTGGTACCGATTGATGAAAAGAGAGTTAGTTTTTCTTTTCAAATTTGTGTATTTTAATATAAAGTAAAACAAATTGCTCTCTATCTATTAAAATTATAATGCAATTCTTTAAAGTACATTTTTTTCTTTAGATATCAAATTTACGAAAAAAAATATCAAAATTGTTTTTATACAAACAAAAACTATATGTATTACAAATTTACGTAAATACTTACTCATTAATTCTTAAATCTAAATTGCCTACCCATAATCGTCTATCCTCGACTTGGTTTGATTTTATGGGTTCTAGCGGCAAAGGAACTTTAGTATCTGGCTATAAATGATAAATAAAAATAATATTGTAGTTAAAACATTTATAAAATTATTATTTTGTAACAAAAACAAGAGAGACACTTAAACTGCTCTTCAGATATATCTTGATGTTCATTTAAAAATAATTACTTGATTTAATAACCTTAAATCTACAAACTACTTGCTTTAATATGGTAAATTCATTTTTATTTTATCAATTATTAATAAACGATCATGAGCAACTAATTTCTCTTTTATCAATACAACAAAATCTTACCTCCATGTTAAAGATGAAAGAGATAGATAGGTTGCGGTCGAATTGATTAAATTAATACCGAGAAACCTTAGTTCTCATCAGTATTGATCGGCAATTCTAATCAACAAACGAGAGCCTCTCTCCTCAGGTGTTTCGAACTATTCGTCAAACTTTACGAGAGTAATGTAACAGTTCATTTTTACAGCATTCGCAACATTTGGCGGAAAGTTCGTGAAAATACTTGAGAAAATCGTGTTCACACTATCACATCCGAGAATTATTTTCAAATCGTTGTAAGAATGAAAATGTATGATAAACCGAATATTCCATATGATTTCGCATTTTCGAAAACCTGCTGTGCATAACTCTTGTACAATTAATTTCCCAATTATTGATTTGTATTTTTCTGTCGCGATTACTAAAATAATTATTGAAATTTGAAACCACTCGAATATAACTCTACAATGTTTTTCGTATATCTGTGTATATAACTTGGGGGGGGAAAAATTTATACAGCGATAACTAGCGCTCCCTCGACATGTTGTGGCTAAAATGGAAAACAGTAAACAAACTCGATCGATAAGCAGTAAGTAAATCCAATCGACAGATGATAACGATAGTTTTTTTGAATTACCATCTGGACGAATCGGATCAGATGTCAAGTGTCATGTGTCATACAACTCCCAGCTCCCAGTATAAACTTTCATCGCTCCTGTCAACGGTTGACAAGTATTTTGACGGGAAATGATCGTTAAAGTTGTTTAACAAAAATGGGTGACTTTTTGGCGACTAATAATGTTTGCGGACAAAATTTATTACGACTGGTATCCCGTGGGAATGCTATCATAGCTGAATTAATGCGATTAAAAGATTACGTACCACCGGTCTTTAGGTTAGTTATTTTTTATTGCAAATATGTATAATTTTTCCACATATTTTATTCATAATTAATACGTAATTGTATACATTATCAGCTTGGATTCAAAACAATTGGTGCAAAAATATGGATCGATTATTATCGACTTTGCATATTTCAAAGCAGCCAGTGTTTACGAACAGAAAATAGAGGATGATCCGGTAAATACCAGCATTCATTTTATATTTTCTTTAAGATTATATTTTATATATATATATATATATTGTTGGAGAAATGTGTGCATATAAATATAAAGTTATTTGCATTTTTTCTAGACACTCCAAGAAACAGATGAGGAATTAAGGAATAATTTTTCAGACATACTTACAAGATTTTACTTAGCTTTTGAGAGTATACACAAGTATGTTACAGATCTGAATTTTTATATTGATGAGTTGGGAGATGGAATTTATATACATCAGTCGATAGAATCTATTATGTTTAATGAAGAAGGAAAACAATTAATGGTATAATTTTTCGTTTTTTATTTTTATTAATACTTGGCAATTTTTATTTGCTAGAAAAAAAGTGTAAATTATAATTTTAATATATCACAAATATATATGTGCACTTTAAAATAAGATTATATATTTTTGTATAGTGTGAGGCTGTATATTTATATGGTGTTATGCTGCTGCTGGTTGATTATCATTTTGAAGGTCGAATACGTGAAAGATTACTTGTGTCTTACCATCGTTATAATGCACAGCGATCTTCTTCAACAAGAGTAGACGACGTTTGCATGTTGCTTCGTTCGACAGGATATGTAAGGACATTATCTAAAAGACCAGCTAATTATCCTGAGGAATATTTCAAGTATGTGATATATAAATATAAAAACAACAATTTTGAAAGTAAACATTTTTTCAGATTATGATTGAATATATATGTATTTTTTCAGGCGAGTACCTTTGCGAGACTTTTTGATAGATCTTGTTATTGGTCGACTGCGTTCGGACGAAATTTATAATCAGACTCTTGCTTTTCCACATCCGGAACATCGTAGTACCGCTGTAGCCGCACAAGCATCAATGCTAGTCATAATTTTGTCATTTAAACCAACTATACTGCATACACAAACTGCCATTATGAGAGAAATAGTGGACAGATTCTTTCCTGACAATTGGGTAATTAGTATTTACATGGGAACAGTGATTAATTTATGTGATTGGTGGTCTCCATATAAAGCTGCACGGACAGCATTAAATAATACACTTGAGAATTCAAATGTAAAGGGAATCGCACAAAAATATGGAGTGAAAATGGATGTAAGTAAAAGTTGTACAAGTTAAAATTGATTATATATTTTGAAATAAATAATTTTTTTTTAACAACTTTTTGAAATATGGAAGTATGGAAATTGTTACAGTATTTTTATATATATTGAAAAAATATTTTACACAACATTCTTGGATTATAAATGGATAGAGTCTCTTTTAGAGTCTCTTCTTATTTGCTTCATAGAAAAAATATTCCAGAAACTGTTACAAGAGACTGAAGAAGTACAATTGGCAGGCATTTTAGATGAAAATGCAACAGGTTCTTTGGTTAAATTAGTAAGGGAATGTAATGTTACATTACATTGGATTCTTTTGCACACAACTACACCAACTATAGCATTAGAAGATTCGAAACGGTCACGTACTCTGCGTCAGTTGGTTACGACGGAGAGCAAATATACCACAGCAAAATGTCTTCGATTATTATTGAGCACTGCTCAAATTGAACAAGATGTTAAACAGATGTATAAAGATGTATGTTTAAAATTATTTGCTAATTTGTTTTAACTCAATCTTATACAAATTAAAAAGTTAAATATAATAATATTTTTTATTTTATATTAGTTATTACTTGGAAAAGAAGCTAAGTGGTTGAAAGATAAAGGAATATGTGTTGAACGTATAACTGATCTCATACAAATTTTCGGAGGTGCTAAACCTCTAGATGGTATTGATAAAAATCAAAATCTTTATACATGGTTTATGGAAATAAATAAACATATTGATTCGTTAAAACAAGAAGATGGAAGGAAGATAGTACAATTACTGCAAGCATTAGAACAAGTTCAGGGTAAAGAAACTCAAATTGACAAATATCTCTTCTATATAAAATAGATCCATACAAATGTGTATAATATGTATTCATGTTTTTAGAATTTCATCAATTAGAAAATAATCTACATATTTCACAATATTTGTGTGACACACGCGAGACTTTACGTAATATGTTGCGTACGGGCAGTATATCGGAAGATATCATGATAAGTTTGAATATTGTAACAGACTGTTGCTACGCGTGGAATATCATGGAATCCTTTATTGATGTAATGCAAGAAAGTATAAAGGAAAATCCACCAACAGTCATTAAATTAAAAGCTCTCTTTCTAAAAGTAAATATATACAGCTAAAAATATAAAGCATATACATATAATTATATATACGAAATATATACATGTTATACTTATTACATACAAATTTATACATTATATTATTTTTAGATGGCTTCAGCATTAGAAACTCCATTGCTTAGAGTAAACCAAGCACGAAGCGCAGATTTGTCTTCGGTATCCCAATATTATAGCCGGGAACTTGAAGGATATGCTAGACGTGTTTTGCAAATTATACCTGAAACTGTGTTTGGCTTGTTAGCAGAGATAGTACATCTTGAAACGAATGCATTTAAAGAAATTCCGACTAAACTACCCAAAGATAAGCTCAAGGATTATGCGCAATTGGCTGAGAGACTACAGGTATATTTGATTAATAATTTTTTTTTTATTTAGAAATAAATAAACATGTTAATATTTTTATAGATGGCGAAATTAACATACGCTGTGTCAGTTTTTACAAATGGCGTTTTATCTCTGAGAAGTGTTTCTTTGGGAGTTTTGAGAGTTGATTCGCATCGTCTCTTAGAGGATGGTATACGTCAAGAACTTGTCAAAAAGGTCACTTTAGCTTTACAGAATGGTCTCAATTTTGATCAGAAATCCAAAGTAAGTTTTAGTAAAAAAAAAATTAATTTACAATATTATTTATCTGCTAAATTTTTCTTCTAGACATCTCTTCTACAAAAACTGTATAATTTGTCTTCGATTATGGATGGATACAGAAAATCTTTTCAATACATTCAAGATTATATTAACATAAATAGTTTGAAAATATGGCATGAAGAAGTAAGAGGATTATATGATTATATAATTTTAATATATAATAACTTGTATGTACATGCAAAATAGTTTTTGCAAATGTACATACAATAACAAACATACACACATTTTGTTATTAATTAACTTATTATTATTATTTTATTTTATTATATAAAATAAAAATCTTAGATCACATATATCATAAATAATGCGGTTGAAGAAGAACGTAGAGGTTCCTCTGCGGTATTAGGAAAATCGTGGCGGCAATTCCAAGAGGATAAACACGCTTTTTCAACGGATAATAATTCCTTGACGTTCATGGGTAGACTCGCTAGAGAGATTATCCGTATTACCGAGCCCCGGTATAATATTATATTTATTTAAATTTCACTTTTATATTAAATAATTGTTGCACTCTTTTAATTTATAATTCGTTTATATTTTTTTAGAACCACTGTGTATATAGAACATTCTCTAGCATGGTACGATATTAAAACACAAATTGAAGTCTTAAATTACAAAGTCTTCTCTGTGATATTAGAAACGATAGGTACGCCAGGACTATCAGGACTAGATAAACTTATCTCTTTCTTTATTGTCGTGGAATTAGAAGGTTTGGTTCATCATATAGAAAAAAATATACGAAACAAAACATGGATATCTCTGTTGGAAGATTGTGAAACTACTCTAAGTTCTTTAGACAGCGCTAAAGGTAAAAACTCGAGATGTATATTCGAGAAAAATAAATAAAAATAACTAACGCATATTTTAAATTTTATTTAATAAATTTAATTGTATATATTTTAGGTAACATAACAAAATTTCATAATACTATAAATAATAGTAAATTATGGTTATCTGCGCTTGAATGGACGTTAAAAATAGGTCACTATCAATTGCTCAGGAAAAAAATAGCATACGAGCTAAACACTGCTTGCAAATTTGAAGCAAAACACATGGAGGCAGCACTTCAAACATTAAATACGTATGTAAAAAAAAAGAAAGATTAATTCAATTCTACTGCTCTTCTCACGCTCGTTTTTCACAGAGCCATTTTGTACGAGATAGCGAGGAAAGATAATAATAGTGAAACTGAACCAGAGAAAAGCGAATTGCTTCACGAACTCAGCGTGCGATTGGACTGGGCTGGCATCAGTGATCCACATAATAAAGTATATATCAAACCACCAAAGATAGATAATATAGCTCTTATTATCTTCCTGTTCACAGCATCACAGTTGAATAAATTATATTACTGCAAAAATACAGGTAATTAGTAATTTTTGATATACATTAATACAAAAATATACATATTAGATATTCTGTAATAAAATTACATTTTATTTATTTATTGCAGCAAGTCTTTTAAGTAAGAAATATCAAGATCCTGTTGATGCTGTGGTATTTGCAATAGGAATACAAACAATTCTTTGTCAGTTTCACGTTTCCGTGATAAATCGTTATATAAAATATCTATGTATGTATATTCTGTCATTTGTCACTATGGAAAGGTGAGAATAACTTTGTCAATCTCAATAATATGGATGTAATAATGCGATATCATATTATAAATGAAAATATTTAATTTTTAGTATGAAAGCAGGAAGTGACACAGAAACTGAAGGAGTTACCAATATTCACTTTTTGGAACTTTTTGTGAAATATTCCGGCATTCCACGTTCTCTCATTCTTAAAGAAATACCTGCTGTCGTGTTAGATCATTCTCTAATTAAAATGACAAAATGATGCAATTGATATGAAAAATATAACTATATTGTACTATTATATATATTCTTATATTACATAGACTTTATTCCGTGTAAATAAAAAAGAATAAATAAAAAAGTGTTTTATAGGACGATTTTTTTTCTTAGTATTTTCTTATCATTTACACTTTTTGATGTTCTTGCTAATTTTTAAATTAAATAGCCGTAATTTCATCACTCAGGAAATTACATACTTAAATTTATGTCTACTCTGTTTTAATTTGAAGAAATGTGCAGAGCTTGCAATGTAAATTAGATAAAAGTGTAGGCGTGGCATGTATCGTCATTACGAAATGCGTTCTCAGGGGGACGCCTACCCCTGATGTACTGCGGGAAATTTCGCATACGCATCGGCGGCTAGACGACGAAGGCGATATATACGGCGGCGACGGCGGTGACGGCGGTTTCGGCGTCTCTTTATACCTCCTCATCGAAGGAATATATGCGCTTTTAAACGTCCTTTTGCATTCTAAAAGCTATCTGTGGAATTGCGGCTATCTCATCAACAGAAATTTCAATGAGACGATAAAATATCGATCAGTCAGAAGGTTTAAGAAATGAACGGAAAATACGATCAGCGGCGACGGCGACGGCGACGGCGTCGCCGGCGGTCGCGACGCCGATGTCGGCGGCTTCGTACAAAACGACGTGGAATAGTTTCCAAAGCCCAGTTCTCAGCTCATGTGCGTACGCGGATCAAGTCGACGTTCTTCCTGCGGATAAGAAAAAAATCCGAAATTTCTGGATTTCTTCTCGATTTCATCTAGTCAGCCAGCGCGCGTACCGCGAAAATTCTCAATCGTTACCTGAAAAAAAAAATATACAGATGAGATTAAAATTGGTTTTTAGACTTTTGATTTTTGTTATGTGGAACGACATTCGATATTGTTTTGTATTTTAGATCTCTGATAAAATAATTGGATTTTTTCAAAAGCAAGCGTCTCAAATCGCGCGGATTTAAATCATTATTTTGAAAATTATATTTAAAAAAAATTATGTTGAAAAATCATTACAAAAATATTTAAAAAATTTTAAATTGTTCAATGACCCAAAGTCGTTACAAAAAATATATAACATTTATTCTATAATTAAAAATTTCTAATTTCTTTTTATTTATATAATTAATATAATATTAAAAGAAAATAGAAGTTATCTTCGTCAATAGTACTATAGAATTTCATGATTCTTTTATATATATATATATATATATATATATATATAAATATTAATGAATATTAATAAAATGAATTTCTTGTGTCACGTAAGTATAAATTATAATTAATAGATATTTAATTATCTGTGCAACACAATTGTCTGTGCAGATCGATATATAAATAATGCTCCAAAATGTCTCGTGAAATCTCGTAAGAAGTTTATATTTTATGAAAAATGTGAATCATATATCGCTCAATCAATTAATAAAAACATCTGCAATGACGATACATGTAAGCTTATGATCGGAGGAAGATCGTCCTTAAGCAAATATTTGTAATTAAATTGTCGCGTGATAAACATCATTTTCATTGCGTCCGATGAATCTTTCTTTTTGCGTCAGGAAACCATGCGAGTGATATTAGCGATCGCATTGCTTTTTGTGGCGGGATCTTTCATCGTAGCGGCATCGAAGGAACGGAATAATTATCCCCGTTTCTTCAAGCATCGGACGAAATTGAGAGAGATCCGCGGCTTCAAACCGGAATACATCTCCACAGCGATTGGGTTCGGGAAGAGGGAAGGTCCGCTGGAGAGGACCTCGGATTTTCGTGGACGCGAGAGAATTCTGTTGCCCCTTCTGAGAAACTTTCCACGTGGGTGAGTATTCTCCAGGCTCTGTAAAAGATAAAGTAAAAAATGTAAGAATTTTTTTTCCATTTACTAGCAATGTTTCTGATACGAAAATAATTTTATATATAACTTTTCACGCGATAAATTTTGCGAAAACTATAATTTTTTTTTCATGATGTGACTACAACTTTTTAGATTATTTCCACATATAATTTTTATATTAATTTAAGCTATATATGTTTGTAATTTTTCATAAATTTAAATAGAAAGTAATGCTTCGTTATTGACAATATTTTAATTTTTCGTAAAAATATATAAATTATTGTTGTAAAATTATTTCCACATCGGAGAAGTGACATCAAATTTAGACGCAAAAGATGTAAAATATAATTAATATATTGAAAAGAAAACTCTCGAGAAATGTTTTGTCATTTAACTCTTGAGTAAATGGCTACTATTAATAATTATATAATAATCCTCATAAGCCTGTATTTAATTTAAATTTAAAATATCTTAATATTTTTACAGCGTGCCCGCGGAAGTGCTACTTCGAATGATGCAGGCAAATCCTGCATTGGCCGACAAATTGACGATGCAAAACGATCAAGGCGATGAAGAGTCGATAATGGATCATTCGAAACCCGATAGAACATTCGCGCTAATTTAATCTTTTATCAAATGCATTCGGCGGAGTTTTAAAGAGAAATTTCTCCCGTATTAGATAAAACGTTTTATTCGATACCTCCTCGAACCCGATTTATTTCTCGACTCTTCGCGTATGCAGGTGTAGTACTATGTAGATGCTCATCTATTTCTTTCCTTATGTATAATTTTTCTTTTTACGACAAAAGTTTTCGCGATATCAAGAATAAGACAAACAGAAGACGTGTTTTTTCACCCGCGTATGCAAAATCGATATATAATTATAACTGTCGTAAAACAATATATATTGCACTATATATGTGTATATATATATATATATATATATATATCGAGAAATATATTGTAATTGATTACTTTTCTGTTTAGTATACAAATATATGTAAAATTAAAAAAAAATGTACACAGAAATGAAAATAGATGAGGAATAATAATATGTATACTTTCTTCTTTTGTGATTATTCCTCTCTTTCTCTGGCTCTGATTTTATCAAATCCTATTTTCGAAGATTATTGTTTTTTAAATGCATTATGAATTTTTTTTTATTACATCTCCTATAATTTATCCATCATATAAACATATGCATTAATTTGTAGAAAGTTTAATAATATTTGAAATTTTTCGCCCCGATATTTTTCTCGACTACATCTCTATAGGATGATAAGGAGGGGTTTCTAAAAATTCTCAAAAATAAAAATAATAATCTTGGTAAAATACACCAAGGAAAATATGTGCCCTCACAAGTTTCGCAAAAAAAATTATTTTCTGCGAAATTGACGCATCAACATTCGCGTTGGCTCTTATTCGTCAATTTCCTAATTGTTTGTTTGAAATTTTTTTATCTGTATATTCTCTAATAAATGACAATGTATGAAGAATCGGACTATGCATGTGCTACGAAATTTCTCAAACAGCATGTATATCCAAAAAACATTCAGAGGACATACTAAAAATATTTTTGAATTAGAAGATATCTTCAGTATGTCTTCTAAACATCTTTTGAATATTTGTATGCTGCGTGGGTTAAAATCTCGGAGAAATATCATCTTGATCGCTGTCTAACTTTACTTACTTTCTTTTCTTTATTTTAATCTTTCGAAAGAAGAAAATATAAATCGTACTAGATACCCTTTGAACAAATATAAGAAAGGAAACACATATGTCATATTGAATATGACAAGAATTGTGCATTTTATAGAAAAGAATGATCTAACATGTGAACAACCAACTAGAGATGTTTCAATTTTTGAATAATTTCTTATGCTTAAAATTTCAGTTTCTATTTTTTTCAAACAATTTAAAAATATCCTAAAATGCTTTTATTTATTTTTTTTATTATATTATTTACCTAACTTGAAAATACATATATTTCAAATTATTAATAATAATAAATTTTTTCACCTGTAATTTCTATATCTCTTTCTTCTTTTGAAAAGACAATATTTTTATTCCTTTTTAAGGATAATATGATTAGGGATAATACGATTTCGTAAGGTTATAGAAATAATATTTTATAAAACACTTCACATCTGTTATAGTTTCAAATTCTCGATTTCCAATTGTATTAAAAGTATATTAAATTATACATTGCATACACATTTTATATGCAGTAAATAGCAATAAATAGCAAAGTCTTTGAATCCGATTTTGTAGCTTTATATGATCACTTTGTGACTACATTTTTACTCGAAATATAAAATCCATTTTGTACTTTAGCAACAATTTTTTTATCTTTCTTTCTCAAATTCTAGTGAGAAATTCATTACATCAAGATGTACATTTGTAAAAAAAAAGAAGTGCTTTAAATATGTCGGACGTGAAAACTGACAATATATTCTGCATTAGTACGTTGAACTGAAATCGCGAACGGATCAGTCGGATGGAACGTGAATGCCACCAATCGTCTTGCAGCCGTCGGTGTTGTTCGTCCCAACATACCGGCATACATTCTAAATTTTAAGAGACCCGAGTCGCGTGCATAGAAGCTGTAAATAAAAAAGAAAAAGTTATATATTCGTAGATAATTTTATCGATAATTCTTTATCGTGAGAAATGAGTTGTGAAAAAATGTTTGTACCGTATCGGATGTTCCCCGCATGCTTTAGGACGTTCCATCATAGACACCCATTTATCGTCATAGCAAAATAATGACAAGTCGAGGTAAGGAGAACTGGAATAGGACTGAGCGCATATCGGCAATTGAGCGAGTAATCTTTTTGTAGCTTCGGTAATGCCACCGTATCTAGCACTTATTATCGTTTGTTTAAACCTTTGCTGTAACAATCTGAAAAGAAAAAAACTTATTTTAATTAGATATTGTTTAGGCAATTATAAAATAAATAATGCACGTATTCATGCATTGTCTAAATTAATACACAGGATGTTATACCTGGCATATATATTATTAGATGGCGAACACATATATTGACAATCCGTGCTCATTCTGGCATTTCTGAAAAAATCACTAAAGTTTTCAAACAGGGTTAATAGTTGAGTCGATGCATTGTCGTATGCCGCCAAAATCTTTGCCGTAACCATATCGTAAACCACCAATAGCGCAGGCTGTGCATTTGGTTCATTTGCTTGCAAGGTCGCTACCTCTTCGCTCGCGTATCTCACCAAGATATGATTTGTATCCAACAATTGCATTTTCCACATACGTAATGAATTTAGCTGAAATATTTTATTCAATTAGTTATTAGTTGCTTGATAATTGACCCATTAACAATAAAATGTTTTTAAATAATGTATAAAAATACCTGGTCGAAATATTGATAAAATCTTCTTAATTCATATGGATCTTTTGTTACATTGCTTATATATTTTGCTCGTTTGTACAAATATACTAATAACCTATGTTTAAGACTATTTATTGCAACATCTTTAAATGGTCTGCAATTGATGCCAGGAAAAGCACTCGTAACTAAATATGCATCATCTTCCATACAAAACCTGATAAAAATTATTTATATTATCTGAACAATACCACTCGTATTTATATTATTGTACACATTACAAATTATTTATAATAACATTGGCTAATATTTATATTTAATACCTTCCTATTGTTCTGACGTTTATAAACATGCCATCCAGAATTTGAAAGATATGTATCGTTTGATGCTGCACTGATAAGACTGCTAATATATCTTTGTATAAATAAAGACCTATATATAGAAAAAAATGTAAGATTTATTCTAAGAGCTTGATATTTAATCATTTAATTGACACTTGTCTCAAAACATCCCTATTTTGCTTAAAAGAGCAGTTAATATTAAAAATATTATTACAATGAAAAAATTTAATTCTTTGCACAAAACTTGTCAAAATATTATTGGTATATCTTAATATATGATACCTTGATTATGTGATAAATAAATTTTGTCCACTTTAAAATGCCTAGTGTCGCATAACTTTCCACCACGTAGGTCGACAAGATGCAAGCTATAATCTTCAAGAGGAGACCGGGGATTTGGAGTCAATGCCTCATTATTGGAATAAATCTTGAACGGATAATTTTTTTTTCTTTTTTTATATTAAAAAAATAGTCACAAGTTACAACTACTACTTGTGATGATTACCTGATAAAAGTGCGGCCTCAATTCTTCAGGGATATGAGCGGCTGAACCCACAATTACGTACCGCGCGTCGTCTGTGAAAAGACTGCATTCTCTGTTCAATTGCTGGTGCGTGTTGCTTTGTACTACATTTATAATCCATTTGACCTATAAATATGCTTATGCTGGTACACCAATTTCAGCGGTTCTATCTCTTTTTTTTTTTTTAATCTTTATAATCTGCAAATATAGGTGCATACACCAAAGTCGATTAGTACACAGTTCGGGTACCTTGAAAAACCGCGCGAAGATATTACTTCGTATGTGAAAGCTACAGTCGTCGTTCTTGTTGCCGATATATTCGCCTTCGCAATCGGCCAACAAGTCCGCGGCCGCCGAAGCCCCGCAATATTGGTATACCTCGATAGACGTTTGATCCGCGCTAAACGCCACTAAGTACTTCCCGTCCGGGCTGAACTTACGCAAAAAGCACGGCGGTTTCTCCACGTTCATGACGGTGAAGTTGGGAAAAACATTTTGATAGAACTGCCTCGCGCTATGTACATGCGTGCCCGGGAAAGGGCAGCTCATCGTTTCCCTCTGTCTCAGGCGAACGACCACGTTCTGCGGCCCGATTTTACGAGGTTTTATGGGACAGGGATCTGTCACGAAGCTGACCCTGCTTTCCTTCATCTTTGCCATCCCGCTAGCAATTATTTATTGCGCGATAACGCACAGAAATGGGATCCATCGTCGCCGTGTCAGACTTTATTATTGCCACACTTTATATACTTTCATGCGATGCGTATCACCTTGGTTAACACGGGCGAATGTTATCTAATTGCAAAGTCTTCGCCAGTCTTCGCCATGTATGAAGATCTTATTTTATTTTGCTTCTTTCCCCTTTTAGTGGCAAAATCTTTCCGACTCTAATAAGTTATATATTGCACATTTATATAGATTTTATTATACTCTATTTCTTTTACAAGTTTGAACACACATAGGTTATAATAGCGGTTGAAATAGGTTAGGTCAACATGCATTCGTGAATTTTTCATCGAGTAGGTTCGAATCTCCGCTAAATGGGTTCGAATCTTCACTAAAGCGGGTTTGAGTCTCCGCTAAGCAGAATTTAAATTTTCGCTAAAAATGGGTTCGAGTTTTCATTTAATTAGAATTTAAATTTTCATTTAGCGCGAATTTAAGATTTAATTCAAAATTAATGATAGAATTCTATATTATATACAGTTGCGAATTATAATTAAAAATAATAAAAATAGGAAGCGAGATAATAAAAATTGCAAAAGCACAAAATATTTCAAATCTATGCGTAGATGTAGATTTATAAATTTAGAAAATTATATTTTCTATAATCTCTGTATTCATTTTAACTGTATTAATTTATCTCTGTATTTATTGTATTTTATCTGTATTTATTTTTTTTTGTATGCGTATTTATATCGATTAAACATACATGTTTGTCGTCAGGGAGATATCGCTGGGTATTTTAGATTATTTATTATGTATAATGAATGGTGATCGCAGCATTATTCGAAATTTAACGCGAGAGTTTTCGAAAGTATGGCAGATCAAATGGAATATATAATATCGCCATGGGAAATCGAGGCTTACGTGCAAAGCTTGAATGTTTCAATTCTGGATGATGTCGGTACAAAAAGGTATATACATTTTATACGTCATATATAATTATTTATAGTACTACACATATTTAGAAATCGATATAAAAATGCAAGAATTTTTCCAACCATATTTCAGCTGGTTAGATTTCCATAAGAGACTGACATTATTAAACCAGCAAAGTGTACTCGAGATAACAGGATTGCGCGAAGAGAGTGTTATAGAATGGTTTATTTCATTAAAGAAAGTAAGCTATTGGCAAACGATTGTCCTCTCGTAGACAAGTAGAATAATATATTATACATGTAACAAAACCATATAAATATGTAAATTAGATTTTAGCAATTTTCATTAAAAATGTCAATTAACTCAAAGGTCACATATGGGTCATTTTGATCTCATAAATATTTTAATAATAAAATATCTCAAAGACTTCAATCAATGAAAAAAATGTTTAAACTTTATTTTTTAACTTTTATTATACATAAATATTTTTTACAAATGTCAAAGAATAAATTGTTTGTAAATTTTTTTGAATTTTTTCAAACGCTTTGAGATAACTAAAACTGTGACAAAACATATTATGATCCATACGTGACCAAAAACAGAGCAAAAAAAATACGATATACAAGAAAATTAATATAAACCATAATCATTCCATTTTAGGTCCCTATTCTTATATATGAAGCTATACAAATTGATATATGGAAACATAAAGCGTTCCCACTTTTAATTGATCTTAACGGCGAGCCATCAAACACGTTTATGATGTTTAGCGTACTTTATCACGAAGTAGTCGTAGTTTCGTTATTGGAGAATATATTATTTCATTGCGAAAGCGCGCGAACGATAGATGATATGGTGATTGATCTCATCGATTATGCCGTCAAGCACGTAACAATGCTTTTTGATGAGAAAACCTTCGAGATCTACGAAAGATTCGAAATCAAAGATCCCAAGTAAAATATTAATAAATAAATAAATAAATAAACAAATATATTACACTAAGATATACAATATATTTTAATTGGATGCAGCAGATTGTGTAAACAAACGATAGTAAAGAACGTGTCTATCCTGTAATTTAAAACTTTTTATTAATCGCACATATTTTTTATCAATAGCTCTTGCCTCGAAGAAATATTGGAAAAATTGAAGATATTTGAATTTGATATTGGAATGCGATGTATCTCCATCCTTTACTATTTAATAGAATTTTTGGATAGTTTACCCCTCTGCGCTATTTCACGTATGCTGGCCGTACATGATATTCCTTACTTATTTGTACAACTAATAGAAAGTCAACTGTGGAAGAAGCAAGATGAGGATGGTAATAATAGCTCTTTTCTGTTTCTGTAAGATTGGAATGTCTTAGAAAGGACGATAAAAATATTGCAAAATTACTAGTAAAATATCATTAATATGTGTACAGGTGAAATGTTAATGTACGATGCTAGCTGGAGAAAAGTTAAGGCAAATGAAGTGGGAAAAATTAATAAGAGAGAAGGCCAAGTATGGTTTGGCCTGAGAGAATTACTTCTCAATCCAAAATGTTCTCCGTATTACGAAATTACAGAGCATAGGCTGTCCCAGCTATCTAAGGTATTAATTATTATCGACTCATCACCAGTGCATATAATACGGAATTTTAAATAGGACTCTTTACACTTTAGTTGCAGAAATATTTACATGAAGATATACTAGATCAAATTTCTCCTTTGATAGAGCTTAAAAGATGGTTATCTTACTTAAATATAACAGCAATGCCATCTTCTAATGCAAGTTGTACAGTTCACGTAGAAGTAATACCTCAGGTATAACGTTATTTTTTCCTATCTTTATCTCTTATTTTGCTTTATCTTTTTTTTGTTTTATTAGTGAAATAATTGACACAAAAAATTATAAATATATAGATAAAATCATCTATTTTGGAAAAATATCATAAAAAATGGAAAAAGTTGGCTAGACATCAGTCTAAATATCTATTTACGATGGATCAAAATTATATTAAAGATGCTGCGCAAATCTTAAGCGATGGCTACGACTTGGAAAAATTGGATCGCATAGAGCCGAAAAAATGTTCAGTATGCCAAGAAGTAGCTAAAAAACGATGCTCCAAATGTAAAGAAGTCTGGTATTGTAGTAGGTATGTAAAGGAAATGCTTCAAAGATATAGTTTCCTGTAAACATACATTCAGACATAATACTAATAATTTTTGCAGACAATGTCAAGTAAAAGATTGGGAAGAACACAAAAAGATTTGTAACGAAGGCTAAACAATAATGATCAAATCATCCTTGATAGATTAATATATTCCTATATAATATATAAACTTGATATATATTTCTGCTTTCCTTTCAATCTCAGCATTTCTTTTACTGTATAATTGTAAAAAGGTTGCATTTTCTTTTTTTTTATGAATTTGACAACTTATTCATTCTAAAACACATCAAAAATTGTAGCATTAGTATCTGAGATACAATTACATGTATCTCAAAAGGAATTATATAATTAAGATTTTGAGATATTAAGACTTCAGAAATAAATATATCGTATTTAAATTAATTTGTGTCAAATATTTTATTAAAAGATTTTTAATGTACAGCACTTTGTTTGAGGTATTCCATTAAAACATCCTTGGCTGGTGTATCTTCGCCAAAATCCTGCGAAAAATGTTTGTATATTCGATAATGGAATAATATAATAATGTAAGAAAAAAGTATAACAAAGATATATCAGTATGGCATAAGCACAGCATGGTCTGTCTAATATACGGGTTCTGCTCAGTAGAGGGAGCCAAATTTATCATCATATATATTTTTACGATCTTTTCAACATGTCCCCAAGTGTCATAATTATATCAAAAAAAAAAAAAACTAACATTCTTATAACTTACCTTTATGACGACGCATGAGCAGCCAACTACTTTACGTGCTTTGCCTGCACTATCAATTTTACATAATCCAGCCCATTCTCCTAACTTTTTGTTATTGTCTACTTTTATCAGTGGAATTTGATGCTCGTTACATAATGCTTGAACTAATTTTTTATACATTGGTTCGTCACAATTGTCTGCCAAAATGCAAAGCATAGCTTGCCGCCTGCAATATAAAAGATTTATTAATAAATAATAATATGATATTTAACATTACTTATCACATAACATTTATTTGTATTATGCATTATTGTATTATACATTAAAATATATTAAATAATTAAATTTATCTCAAAAAAGAAGTTTATTAAAATTAATTTTTATATCTTACTTGTCTAATGCTTTAGCAGCTTCATGAAGGCCATGTACGACACCGTCATGAATGAGAGAATTTTTTAAGACTTCTTGTAGTGCAGTATTGACATCCATACTGCCACCGGCTGCCATCGCAGATGGCACATCATCACTGTAAAAAACAAAAATATTCTTCACTGGTTGATTTATCTATATATCAATATAAATAGATTTATTATCTCTATATATATATATATATATATATATTGGCTGTGAAAGACTATACAACTTTCTTAATAATTATTGTAACTCTATAAAAAATATAAAATATTTTTATAAAAACGTCTTTCATAGAAAATATTATTTTTTTTAACATTTTTTAACATTAAACGTATCATATTGATAAAATCTTGTACGAATTAAAATTACATTAAAGTTTATCTCAAATAATCAAAGAGTCAATTTTATCAATTTTCTTTCCTTTAAATTACTAAAGTTTAATAAATGAAAATTTTAAATTTAATATTAAATAATTTATAATTCATAAATTTTTTCAAAGCTTATACATGCAAGTATATACTTCCATTTTAACTTAACCTATATTATCTATCATCAAATGTGCAAAATGTTATCCATATTTACTACTTGCTGAAGAATTTTTCTCGCAACAAACGCTTCTCGCCAAGGTTTTATACACTTTTATATATCCACAAATTTATTGATTTGTTAAAGTTAATCGCAACACATGATAAAGAATAAATAAGCGGTATTGAAAACATTCTAAAGTACACTTACTTTTCTACGTCAGACATGTTTTAATAGAGCCAAGGACCTAGAAATAATTACAGAATATTATTATTTTTGCCACGAGGATCACATTTTAATGTTTTTTAAGGTAAACTGTATAACGATCTTGCCACAATAAATGGATTTTAACCGCGCTAATATTCAGCGTGGCTTCATTTACCTTTGCTAACGAACAGAAGAGGAATTGTACGCTTTGAGCACGAGCATGCGTCACTTCGATAGGGACTTATCGATCGGTCGATATGTTGGTATAGAAGGACATCTAGGGACAGACATCAAAAATAAAAAATATTATCGACGATTGGTAAAAAAGTTTGACATGCATATCATATGATAATGACATACGCACACATTTATAATGAGAGTTAAATGAAAACATTTATAATCAAAGCTTAATCTATACATATTTATATATATATATATATATATATATATATTTATATATATTTATATATATATATATATATTGCTAACATTAGTAAAATATGTCTGCCATCAAAATGCTATTTATAAAATTTATTATTAAAAAATTTATAAAAACGCAATACACAAATAATATGTAATTCAATGAAATGATTACATTATGTATCAATGGAGTCTTCATTTTTTTAAATTGATTTATATACATAATAGTAGATATTAATTCTATGTATTTACTGGATAGAAAGTCATGTTTACAAAATATATACATTTTTGCGCGAATACGCTTCTATCAAAGTAAGTTGTCTTGGTGTATTGTATATTAGTTATAGTAATTCCAATTAGCAATATATTTGACAAGTCATAAAATAATAATAGAAGGATATATTTTATACTTTTGCAATATTTGAAAGTTCGAAATACTTTGCACTCGCGTTTGTAAAATTACTATATTAATAATTTTCAATATTATTATAAATTGTCGTTACGTAAGATTGCGTCCAAGAAAATCTAAGACATTTGAACGCGAAAAAATATAGAGTAATAAATTTGTCATACATTATTGGATATAAAAAAAAAAATATTAAAATCCTCTAAATTTTTCATCACTTTAAAGTCCTGACCTGAACGCCTTTCATTAATATGATATGCCGAGTAAGTATACACTGAAACGATGCATTAACAAGTTATTTCGATGACATTTCTTTATTTTATTCGAAAAATCGGCAATGATCAATGATGTATTGCAGGGATAAAAAGAGAGAAAAAAAAGAAGGATGAATGGAATAAAATGGAATGACCGCGAATCATCGTCCATGAAATTGACACACGGTCAGTTGATGTAATCGTACATGCCTAATAGCGATTGAAGACTATGTTATGTCGATGGCGAACATCGATGATACGGCCAACAATAATGTGGCAGAGACGGGGGTGGCGGGGGCGGAGGTGGCGGTGGCGGCGGTGGTGGTAGTTGTTGCGTGGACGGCGTTGATCCCGATTGTAAAGAGGATTGTACAGAATGTTGAGTAGGTCCCACTGGATATAAACGATGAGTACGATGAGCTTGGTGATGAGGATGACAGTTGCTGTTTGTCAAACGCGACGGCGTTGATGCCTCCAATGTCATAATTCCGGCTTGCGACTGACAAGCCATCATCAAACCATGAAAATCGAACTTGTAAGCGTAACGTTTACCGTGAACTTTCGTCATTATATTCTTGTCGTAGTAATATCTGCGAAATAATATTTCTCTCTTAACAATATATATACATATGTTATATGCATATGACAGTTCAAAGTGTTTTAAATTTAGGCAAAGGATTATTTGTATGAGATACGTGTAATAGAGAATAAAAAATAGATAGAGTATACGGAAAAAATAATGATTGTGCATACGATTTTTCATCGTTACATAAATCGGCGAACAATATCCGCTTATCGAATTACCTTAACGCGCGTGACAGCTTATCGTAATTCATATTCGGCTTGCTCTTGCGCTCGCCCCATCGACGCGCGACTTCGTCCGGATCGGTGAGCTTGAATTCCCCGTTCGAGCCCTCCCACGCGATACAGGACGCGTTGGACGTATCCGAGAGCAGCTCCAGCAGGAATTGCCAGAGCTGGACCTGTCCGCCTCCGACCGCCCCCGAACTGCCGGCTCCAGCCGTCGACCCAATCAGCGAGCAAGTCCGTTGTAGGAGGCTGAACCTCTCTATGAACAGAAAAACGAAACACGCATGCACCAAGCTCCAAGTTCTAGAATCTCGAGATCGAGTTGTTTAAACCGCAAGAGAAAGAGAGAGAGAGAGAGAGAGAGAGAGAGAGAGAGAGAGAAAAAGGAGAGAAGAACGATGGTTGTCAACTTTCTTTAACATATTTGCCTTCTCATTTTTACATATATATTTTTATTCTTTTTCTTTATTGTCATCCCTATACTTATTATTAGTCATTATTAAAAAAAAAACTCGTTATGAAATTAATTATTGATATGTGAGATTGTCAATTAGAACTCGATTGCAAAAAATAAATAAAAAGAAGAGAGTACAATTATCTTTGTATTTTTTTATCGTGTCAGTAGATATTTACAATGCACTTGTTTGAAAATGTATCTGCGAAAAACATGTACATGTATTATATTGTATCTTTATACAACAAAAATAAATAAATATAAATATAATATATAGGTACATGTAAGTGATGAGGGGCGCGCGATAAGTATTTTCTCAGTGTTTTTTAATTTCACTCAGGAGCTTATATAATTTTCAGTTTTTCTTAATTTACCGTTGTAAAGAATCGCAGCGGCCGAAGGATGCAATCTGGTGTCCTGCTGAAGATGTAGCGGATGCGTCTGAATTCTCCACATTACGCGCCGAAAGTGATATTTTAGCTTAATCGCCTGTGCCATATAAACGGCGCTTTCGAAAACCAATAAACATCAATAGGCCCATCATCTCCGTGGCATCCGAAAAATCCGTCTCGTTCGATCAATGCGAATTGATTGTCTTGCAGTCTTTATTAAGACGTTTGTTCGCCGTAATTTTTCACATTTTCCTTTTGAGTTGAAAAAGAAAGAATGCGTATCACACTATAATTTTTTTCGTATACTAGCGAAATAACATGGAAATTAATTTCATAGAGGCTTACTGTTGAGCGATCATACGCAGTACGAGTAACGTCATTACATGAATCACGATACATTCTCCACGATGACTCGCGAAACAAGCAAATACAAATCAAGGAAGATAAATCGACATCCATTTCACTAATTTCAATGACGCGTTACGCGATGATCGCGCGAGTAAGCGAGGTCGATTGCTGCCGGATCGTATAAAGGGACGTAGACACATTCGGAATAAAACTCGCCAGTCAGTGGACAGAAAGCGACTGAGCGACCTTTGCCCCTGGTTATTTTAGCCCTTCGCACCCCTCCCTCCCACTCGTAGTCTCGGCAAGTGTGAACGGAATACCTTTACACCCCCTCCCTTCTGACGTACCGCCGAGCTTAGAGTACTTACCGGTACCTTCCATTTCTTTCGCTCTTTCTCTTGGAATTTACGCAAATATCGTTTCGATATCTCATGCATGTGATGGACAATAAAAATAGTTGTATATAAATTCGTTTGAAATTTCTTCCCTCGCGAATAAGTGTTTCAAGCGCTCACTTCGAGAATAATCGTTTCTTCTTGAATCTCACTTCTGTAAACTTGCATATATTTTATATTATTTTATTTGCTGTTTTATAAATATAAATAAAAATATATATAGTTGCAGATTCTTCACCTCTCTTTTATATTTCTTAATACCAAGAAATAATAGAATAAGAAAATAAGTTTGGCATATAATAGAAAAATTTGTTATATTGAAAAAATAATTGATACGAGCATAAAAGAGCTGTTAACAAATAAGTTATTTTTTCAACAGATAATTGTCAGAATATTTTTAATAAATACAAGAGTGGGACATTTCACTTATTCTTTTTAGTCACAAATATATAATTATATATAAAAAAATGAAAAAGAAAAAACATATCGTGAGTTACATGTTAGAACGGATCTAATTGTAAATAATCGACATCAGAAAATTAGCAAGATCATAAAAGACTAAATATGTAGGCCCGTATTCTGAGTTCACATTTATCGCTAAATGTGCCTTTAAAAGTGTTTTATACATGTGTTTATATACACATTTAGAGGCACATTTAGCGATAAATGTGAGCTCGGAATACGGGCCATTCTGTCGATTGTAACGTAATAAAATATTTGACATATTCTGTCACTATACAATTGATCGAATTTGTATTAAATACACATTAAACACCTTTTCTTTTTCTTTCCTATCCGTAATAATCATTCACAATATTTATGGCTGAAAGGACACAAATATAAACTGTCGAACGTTCCACTTGTACTTATTATTTGATAATTGTATCTACATTCTTTTTAAAAAATTTATTTGTTAATAACCTTTTAATGAGCTTGTATCAGCCCATTATTAAAAAAAATAATTAAAATAAACATATGTACTTTTCCAAGAAAAGCTACTAGAGTAGAGTTCGATTAAAGTTATTACTCGATACATATTGATGCTTTTGTCATGCTAAAATATAAAAAATTAATAACAATTTACATATATAAAATAATAATATCTCGTGTTGCATACATTTGTGTTTATTAATATCTATACTAATAAATCAATTTAAAATATACTTATATTTTTAATTGCATTGCAATCTTGAAAAACCGAGATGAATTGCATTTAGATGAATTGATAAAAATAGAACAAGATATGGAAACACATTAAGAAATTCAAGTTTGTTACTCTGTGTATGTGCACAGCTAAATAAATATTGTCAATATCTGTTTTGACAAGAAATGATGACGCTAAATAAAAAAGTCATAAAGTGAAAAAGTGTCTGCTTTTAATATACATCGCTCGTATATTATAAATGTAAACTTGGACGAAATATTACGAGAACGAGATATACGTGAAATTCCATTTTAATATATTGATCGTTATGTTAAAAACGACACATAGAGAAGAAGTACAAACGGATTCGCATTCGAGGATATATTAATATATTGTACGTATAATATATATTATATGTAATACAAAGTGTGCACGCCGTTAAATGCGCCGGACGTGTCGCGAAATGAGATATATGTATATGACAGGCATTATATGACGGAGATGCACGATGCGTAAAATTATCCCGTATACGTTGAAGATCCAGAGAATGTTTGCCGCTCATCACGAAAACAATATAGTCGCGCCCCGCGGTGAGCTTACCACCCCCCCAGGCCCGTTAGAGCTTGCCCCCAAAAGGAGGAGGGCAGAAAGAGGGGTAAAAGCGCGGGGTCGTGGCAAGCTCGTAACCCCTCGTGGCACCACCTTTCCCGCTACCCTAAACACTCGATGGTTTATTCATGAGGACTCTCTCACCGCGATAACACTGATTCGTTTAATAAACGGCTGCTCCCGGGGTGAGATGGGCCGACGCACACACACACACAGAGAACAAGAGAAAGAGAAAGAGAAAGAGAGAGAGAAAGATAGAGAAAGAGAGAGGGAGAGAGAAAGCTGCAACGTTATTCAAACGGACGATATATCTCCGAGGCTTACGCTGCCACGACTCCTGCTACCTCTCACTTTTCGCTTTTCTTCTTTCGCATCCAAAGAGGCGGTGCTCGAAAAATCTGTGCTCCAAAAAAAGAGGAGCAAGTATATAAACAAAAGGGAATTTCTTCACTTCATTTTCTCGCAGCTTCTTCATCAACGTATCGTTGCACAGTCGAAATCAATTCTATATCGAAAAATATATATTTATTATTATTTATTATTATTATTATTATCATTATATGGATATTTATTTTAATTAAATGTTTTTATTTATTATATAATATTTATTATATAAAATATTTTCACCCACCGATATGCTTTTTGTATAAATCGACAGTTGATTTTTATTCTTATTAAGTTTCTTCTTTTTATTCTTTAATATCGTGATAGTTCCTTTTTTCAATCGCCTCAATTTCATATCGAGAAAATGCATAGACATTTCGACACACTTTTATTTCAACAAGTTTGCTTTTTCTCTTCGAGTCATGCGACGTGAAGAAAATTTTCGACGAAACTATCCGCATACACATGCACATACACACTTGACGATATCGGTATTTACTTTTCTACTGGACCGCGTTTATCTGTAATAGATCGCAGCCATCGTTAAAGCTTTTAGATAAGCTCGAGTCGGACTAGAATCGGTCCTTGGGGAACGGTTAGCCTTTTCCGGTCACTCTCCATTCAATCCTGACAGGACCTCTATTAAACTTTTCTAAGCTTTACCGTAGATAAGTTAGATAAGTTAGAAAGTGAATTATTTTAGATTTATTTCTTTTACTTGCAACGAGCAAAAATAGACTTACTGTCGACAAGAGAAAAATACGTTACATCGTCTCGATACATTATAATGTGTATATTTCGAATTAGAAAGAAATATCAAAATTAATGTATTATTTTGGGTCACAATCTTTAGCTGCGAGTTGAAAATAAAAATCTTCTCGAGAAATATTTGCTAGAAATGGCTCCTTATCAGATTGTATCATAATTCTGATAATATTATTTTAACTCCAGTTTTAATTAATTATTGCTATTTAGATTATATATTTGTTTAAAAAAAGACAAAAATTTTCAATACAAATTAATTGATCATAGATAAAGAAACAAATTATATGAGCCTAATATTACATAATCTGATGAATAAAATAATTAAGTGGGCCAAGTTTATGTCAGTTCTGAAAACCTGTAGTACTTAATTGTTAAGAAATAAGGGAATCTACGTCAAGAATTTTGATACATCTTTCTTTTTTCTGTAAAATATTTTCCGCGATGTAACACTAACGTAATCGATAGTGAAAGATTCAATCTAATGCGTAGGAGAGGAAAACCAGTTGATCTTGAATTTATTCAATATATCGGACTCACCAGCACTACTGTCCTCGTTTTCCTGCAATAAATCAGGAGTATGTACGCCGGTTGCTTGTAGATGAAGGTAGCCCAAGTGTCGCGCCAGGATGCGACCCTCCGTCTCGCCGCTGATATTCTGCCAATCTCGCAGAGACAATTTCAGCAATTCCTTTCCGGTCGACGGAAGTATCGCACTGATTGGTCTTATAGAGAATGTCCGGCCGCACCAGAAAATCCACGAAGCTATATGGCTGGAATTCCACTCGGATGGATCTGAAAGATGAATCATCGAGACATGTTTCTCCTTTGTTCGGCCATAATAAACGAGTTTAAAATGCAGCTCGTTATTATTTCCGGTTAGATATTCACCGGATGGCACCATGATTCGTTCGGACTCCGAGTGATCGGCATCTTCATTGTTGGAGTCATCATCATTTTCTTCATTGCTGTCTGATAAGATTATGCGTTGTTCTACTTCAGCATTGTCCGTTCTATGCGTCAAACGAGTTTGTTTGTAGTTCGAAGATGCCTTTTTATTATCGTTTCGTTTCGATTTTGATTCCAATTCCAAATTTGATCTTGAGTCGGATGCTTCAGACGATACGGTGTCCAAGTCTTGATTCATCGCTCGGTGATAGAGTTTGCGTCTTTCTTTAGCAATTTCGTAATTCGTCATTGCTATTTTGTTTCATCAGGTGTGATATCGAGGAGGAGAACTCTCACCGTTAATCGTCGACGACCAACCTCCATCGACTGACTCATCGACCGAAAAGTCGAAGTAAAACCGCAAGATTTAACAAAATACTTTTGATATTCTCTGCCTGGACATTCCAATAAACGCTATGGTTGGCCATTCCAATAAACGCAAGACCTGGACATTCCAATAAACGCAAAAAAAAATATTACTGAAATATATTTATGGGAGTTCCTAAAATTCAAAATAAACATCCCTAGATTATTTTAAATTCTAGAATATTTAAGAAAGTATATACAGAATACTCAAATAAGCACAAAATATTCTGATTTTTTCTCACTTTGTACATTATTTTATTCTATTTTTTTATTTAACTTTTTATGTTCCATACATATATCCAAATTTACACTGAATGTTCCTTATTAAACATACAGCTAATGTTCATAGAATATTTCACAATTATTTGAACGTTCTATGAACATTTCTTTACTATTCCAGGATGTACTTTTGGAATATGAATGGAATATCTAATGTTTACTGGGATACTTAATTACCGGAAAAGTTCGCAAACACGATTCTTCTTCGTTTACACTATCATCCATGCTGCACTTGTATTATTTATTTTTTTTTAATATATATTGCAATTTTTTTCTGCACTTATTATCACGACAATTATCTGATTATCTACTTGAGACCGACCCTCTGCGAGTTAGTGTCACTCGCTCGTGATACAATCTTGTCGCAACCGGCGTAATATCGAGTAATAAAAATATCGTTGCGTCGAACTGATCTAGCCATCGTCGTCGATGTAAATGAAACGAAATCACGGCGAGGCTGAGGGTCGGGCCTCGCCAGGCAAGGCAAAGGCTCGATTGGCGAAATATGAATTCCCGGAATTAAAAGCCGTACAGCTCGCAGCCACTCTCGGTCAAGTCGCTTTCGGCTCCGTGCATCGTCGACCGCTGAATCACGCCCGATTGCTCATCTTTACTCTCACGTATTTTTTTCTCCTGTTCTTTATATCGATGCCCACGTGTGATTTGGAGGATATACTTTCTGCGTCGGCCTTAATAAAAATACTACCGCGAATAACGTGTGCATCACATTTCTCTTCCGATGTTTGCCTCCCTCTCTCTCTCTCGTAGATCCTCACGTTCGGCAGATTTCATCTCACGATATGAGAAAATATATAGGTAAATTTTGACGAGCCGCTAAAACCGATTGTTTGAGTGACAAAAAGGATTACGTGACTAAAAGTAAAGAAATCATTTTTGATCACGTGATTTTTTTGTCGCTCAAACAATCGGTTTCAGCGGCTCGTGAAAATTTACCTTATAAGTGACAATAAGGATCACCGTTGTTCTGGTTCGAATAAAAATATCTTTGTATTTGCTGTAAATAAAGGAGAATATATATATTTTTTTTTTTTTTTTTTTTTTTTTTTTTTGTCACATGACAGCACGTGATTTTGCTATAGACATTTATGCAGTTTGAAATTCTCACGTGTATATACTTTAGATATATATACTTTAGATGACGTAGATAGTAAAAAATATATATATATTAGTCATTTTAGAAAGCGGATGTTGTAGATATACATATATGTATGTACATACATACGTAAATACCAGCCTATTTTTTGCGATGTTAATATGATGACTGTTAATATTCCGGGAACATTTTTCTCATATTTCTTCGTAGCTGACTCGAATTGTGCAGCAGATGTGTCTATATTAATGGTCATTTGAGGCCGTAACGTGATAACTTGAAATAATACGCGAAACGAAGGAGATGGTTTATACGTTTATGGATAATTCGCCTGCGCGAAATATTTGAAACGCGACAGTTTATACAATAATTACCCACAGACGTAACAAGTATAGAGATTGCGCACTCTCGATCGTGATAGATATAAATGACGCGCGTATTGGAAAGACCGCAGGATCTACTTTGAATTTTTTTTATGTCAAAAAGAGAGAAGGCAACACTACACAAAGCTTTCTCTAATTTCACGTAGCCGAAATTGCAATCTACGTTTATTTGATCTGTGACTACACGTTTACACGTCACCCATAATCGGGTTTAATAACATCCGTAGTTCTAAGACTAACCAATCACAGTCATGCCATTTTTCAGAGGAATAGTTGTGATTGGGCAGTTTTAGAACTACCGATGTTATTAAACCCGATTAAGAGTGATAATTAAATAAAATAAATAAAAAATATACTTTTGTAATATATATTTTATTTTAAAAAATTAATAATTAAAATCTTAATAAAATATCAATAAATTTTTGTAAATTTTTTATTTTAAATTTGTAAAACCATTAATAAGAAAAAAATTTTAAAACACGTCACTTTGTTACCAAAAAAAAAAAAAAAAAAAGTAACTATAACGGTACCGCGTTACTTGCCAATCCTGTAATAATGTTGTAAGACACTAGAACTACAATTAAAATAACTGTAAAACTAATATCTTTCTCTGGATTGAAATAATTATTTATTTATATTATAAATACTTGCTTTTTTACGATATACAAAATTGTAACAATATGGATATTGCAATATTTTATAGACAGAATTAATGTAACCATCCATAGTAAGTGACCAATGTAAGAAAGTGTAACAATACTGTCAGTATTATGTAAAGTGTTACAATTATACTAGACACATATCATTGTCGTGACTGATATTATACATCATGTCAGTTTTTTTCTACTTATTCTATAAAATTTCCTTCGCTAGTTTTTTACAAAATTTTAGGTGCAACATGCACAGGAATTCTGTAACAGAACTAATAATAAATTAGAAAACTGCTGATCTTATCGTTCTCTCGTTTGCATATATAGAAACTGCAAAATTATTTTTTACAATCATTAAAATACAAGAAGTTAATTATATATTAACACTTTCAAATTGTAAATTTAGACTTGGTGCATTAACCATCATAATCTTACACATATTCAAGCAATCCTAACGTTTTTCTTTCCCTCAGAGATGTGGCCTGTTTTTCTTATCAAGATATCCTTATGTATTTTAACGACTAGACATGTACAATCATCTATAGACAATAAATTAATATTATTGTCTTTTCTTAGCAGCTTTTACAGCCTTTGATTTTTGTTTCTCTCCTCCGGAAAGAAAAGATGTTATCACTTCAGACATTTCTGGCATATTATAAATAGTGAGATTATTTAATTGCTCCATTTCCTACAAAATGCATATAGTTTGTCAACAAATAAACTATATAGATTATAAATTATAAACAATATATTAACCTATCATAATTATTTATTTTTTTTTTTTATATTTACAAGACATGGTCTTACCTTTCTAGTTTCAGGATCATTCATAATTTTTGGTAGAATCATAATTAGTACAAGTGGCAAAACCATCATTAAAACCTAAAATAAAAAATTACATTTTTAACAAAAGTAATAAAATATGTTGTATGCATATTGCTGAAAATCTTGTTACCATAGGATTAAATAAGAAGTCTGTCATTCGCCATTGCTCTCTAACTTGAAAGTATCGAAATGGTGCTAAAGGTCTCATTTTCAACGGATAAGGTACTTGAATCACTTGCGATGTTTGTATCAAGTTTACTTTACGAGCACGGAATTTTCCTTTAGAATTAATTTCTACCCTGACTGGTTCATAAACATAATTTGGATTTACCACTTCGACCATGTAAGATCCCGATGGGACATTCGAAATTATAAATGTGCCATCTTCCCTAAAATAATAAATTTCGATTAATAAGCGATTAACACACAAATGAAAGCACATAAATAAATTTGTCAAAATATATGTGTAATTTAATCATACCTCAAAAAGCCATAATGTTCACCACCGTTGGCCATTACATGCGTCATGAGTTGCCATCCACTGGAAGCAGCGTTGTCCCAGGGAAAGACTTTTCCCTCGATCACGTACAGATCTGCAGACGTGTCCTCTTCATGTTCCGCAATTACGTATTGCTCGCATAAATTAGCAAAGATAAACAGCAGATACAGAATCTTCTTCATAACGAATGTGATAATTATAACCTCACACGTTCATCTGTAATCTGTATACTAACGTCACCAACCCAACGTTTATCTACACCACGAGTAATTATGTTAACCTTTAATTTGTCATATGAATATGATTGGCTGATATTGACGAAGAACTTGTAAAACCCTAGAAAATGTCTCTAACAACCAATCATTGGGCGCGTTCAACAGAATATATCGTTTAGTAGCAATCGAATGTGATTGGTTCTTACTCTAGGAGCCAACAAATCAGCGCCGAATGTTGACAAGACGACAACTGTACAGGGATTCTCTAGTATCTTAGCGATGAATGTCGCTATTGTTAATTGTATTTATCCATTTCTGATTGGTGTATACTTTTAGGTCTAACGGTATACACCAATCAGAGATTGGTAAATACAGTTAAATCCGTATCAGGCTTTAAGATATTAGAGAATCCCCGTAACGGGTTACGTTCCAAAACGTCTTCTTTGAAGAAAATTTTACTCGAAATATATAATATAGTACACGTAACGTATGCTATATTATTGAGTAAAATTTTCCTCGGAGAGGACGTTTTAGAACGTAACCCTGAGCAGCTGTTCCGCTGAACGCCAATAGGGACTTGTACAACTATGCATTGAAGATTGACATTTGACCAATCAGGAGAAAGAAAATTTAGTTCCTTTCGTTTTGATTAGTCAAGTTCCTTTATCTCCAATTTTCAATGTGTAGTTTGTAGTTTGTGGTGCGGGTTACGGGCTTAAGGCCCGTAACCCGCACCACAAACGCAATTAACCAATCACAATTTAGAGAAGAATAATGAATATGATTGGTTCATTTCTTACGGCTTAAGGCTTACTACAGTTATTGTAGACCCGGCCTAATGATACTGGCTGCGCGCATCGCATCATCTGCGCATAGGATGCGCGATGCGCGACAGTGTTGCGCAGGTGTTCGCTGAGTGACTACGGGATAGGTTAAGTGATTCGAAGTAGGATCAAAGTTATTATCGTTTCATTAAGAAAATATTAATTTATCGTACTTGTCGCGAGTCTGCGTTAAGTAGGTGTTAATTGAATAAGTTTTTTGAACGACTAGCTTACAAATATGGACGACAAACTTCGACAAATGGAAGATGAGATGAACAGGTAGGACGCTACCTAATATTGACTCAAATATAATCTTTTATAAATCTGCTTGTCTCACAATTATAAGATATTCTCATCAGTTTCTTTATTCTGGATATACGCCAATTTAGAGTAGTAACGTATAATAAATTACAACATATACTCGGAGTAATCTGACACGTAATCTGTCTGCGAGAGATTGAAAATTTTGTTGGTGTTTTTTTTTTTTCAAGCTTGATTAACCCTTTAAACGTAAATTGAATAGATTTGAAGCTGAAATCGGAGGACAGCTGGTAACACCAATTGTACGACCGGTGATTGGTGCGAATACATATAATCAAGTTGCTAGACAATTGGAGCAACATGAACTTCCCACCCCAGTGGTTGCGGCAGCTGCCGCAGCGACATTGGCATTTCCTCCGATGATCGGATTTCCTCCACCGCCACCACCTCCACCTCCTCCTCCACCTCCTCCAATGTTAATTCCTCAACAAGTAGCACGACAAGGTAAGGATCGATACATATCCAGGAACAATGTATGAGAGAATTTTCTTTTTATAATAATATGACAATAATTATTACAGGTACAGTTCCCATTACAACGTATTCTTCACCTGCACAAATAAGTAATCCATATATATCAAATATGGTCGATCCATGTCTAAGCGCAACACCAAAAACATATGATTCCACATCAATGCCAACGATTCATCCTGAAATTATCGAACAGATTATTAACACAAAAATACCTGAGGATGAGGGTAAAAAGAAACCGAAAGTAAAGGGTGTCAGCACAGCTGCTGAATTAGCTATCAGCCAAGGAAAAGCAAGTTCTATTATGGCTAATGCTAGTGCTGAAGAGAGTCATCCCAAGGGTAAGGGGAAGAAAAATAAGAAAATTATAAGAACAGCTGGTGGTCAAACGTGGGAAGATCCTTCTTTGCTGGAATGGGATGAAGGTTAATAATAAATAAACATGTCTATCTAAAAATACTATTTACTGTTTTTTTTTTAGAAAATTGCATTCTAATAACATCCACATTCTTTTCAGATGATTTCAGAATATTTTGTGGAGATCTCGGAAATGATGTCACCGATGAAATGTTGGTGAGAGTATTTGGAAAATATCCTAGTTTTCAAAAAGCAAAAGTAGTTAGAGATAAACGGACAAATAAAACTAAAGGTTTTGGATTTGTGTCTTTTAAAGATCCACAAGATTTCATTAAGGCAATGAAGGAGATGAACGGTAAGTCAAATATTTATTTTTTTTTTTATAGACTGCTTGTGTTGGACAGAAATTTTTTTTCCATTATAATACAGATATTTTCATACAACTTTCACGTACTATCGTTCGCTTAATGTAGATGCGATATATTTAGATAAAAATATAAACGAAGATGTTAAAAAAGTCCGATTTTTGGCTCCCTTGCGGAACTTTAGTTCATCGTAGAAAGTTGTTGTTTAGGACTTGCATGAACAAGAAAAAACAATCTTACATCCTAGAGATGGGGAGAACATTGATTTTTTTAAGATTATGTCGAATTTTCTTGTGAAAGCCGAATATTCGCCAATACCACGCTAAAATTTTTCACGAATCGGATGTCCTGCGACGGTTTGTTTTATTATAATCGTCTAAAACATGCTGCCAAAATAGAGAAATACCAATAGAAAAAAATGATTGTTACAAAATAGCTAGTAAAAAATCATTTGCTTAAGCCGGCATACTTGACCACTCTCAGTCAAATCCAGAGACAACGGCGAGGACGTGGTGGTCATTGTCTCCATTTTTTTAAAGTTCTTTTTATTTTCAATTTAAAACATTTTTTTTTAATTTATTCAAAAATCGATCTTTTTTAACATCCTTTTTTATTATGCGAGATAATATGCTAAAGAAAATACTGTATAAAGAGAGAAGTAAAAATTACATTCTCAGGTATTAAAACAAATTGATTACAGTTAACAAAATATTGGCAATTGCCTTAAGAGGCTTTTTTGCACATTTTTAAATATATTGCAAAGATCAATATGTCTTTCTTTCTCTCTCTCTCTCTCTCTCTCTCTCTGTCTCTGTCTCTGTCTCTCTTTTCTTCCTCTTTTCATCAAAATGATACTTTGATATTGAATATATTACTATTAGTCTCATTTCTATTTCCCAAACGGGCCCCAACCGTACGATATAAAAAGCTGTGGTATAGTCCAATATTGTCTTCTCGGTTGTACAGTAGATTGGCTGTTTCGTGGAACGATGCGCGAATTAGGATGTTCCGCGAATGGTGTCGAACTTTCGGTCGTCATACCGGACTCTTGTCGTTGAGACACTGTTGTGAAAAAGTTATATATTTTATATTTCGTTATTTTATTTATAAATAAAATAATGTAAAAGATGTCTTCCTCCCGCGTTAGTGCTTACTCAATGTTGTTGCAACTGCGTGATTTGATCGCGGATTCATGTACAGGACGGAAAACGGCATTCCACCGGCGCCCCAGCCACGGGACATAAATACATCCTTCTTCACGATTTTAGTCGGTATCTGTTTATTAATTGGCAAGGCCGCTCGAATTTCTCGCCCCATCTCCTCCGACATGTTATCTTTCCACGATTTTACCATCATTTTGGATACCGGGTTAGTAATTTCACGTCGAAATTGTAATCTGTCAAATACGAAAAGACATTTGACGTATAGTAAAAATATTATTGATTATTAAAAAAAAAAATGTATGACACACAATTATTTTAATTAATCAATTAATTGCAAAAAAAAGCATAGGGTAAATTAGGGTATGATGGACGTACGTAAAAGATGGTCATAGGCTGTAATTTTTTCAATAATCGCTACATAGTGCGCTTTTTTAGTCAATATCAAAGATAATCGATATTTACAGTAGTTTATATGCATACATTATTCGAAATAACGATATTGTGAATCTTATATCATATTTTTACTTTTGATATTTTTACTACCTGCAAAGTTTTTCATTTGTCCACTAAAAACTGTTAAAACGTCAAATAAATGACAGTTAAGCTATCGTAATCGACGTTAGACACATTATAAAGATATGTAAATTGTTATATGACCTATAATTTTTATTTTCGTTTTCACTATTTTTTTTATAAATATTATGGCCATCTTTTCCTTAAAAGTTGGCTAATGCTTATGTTGTACTATTTTGATAATATAAAATTTCTATAAAATATTTTCCTTTTAATTTCGATAATATTATGTAATTTAAGCTTCAGGGAAGATAATATGCCAAACGCTATTAAAAAGTTATAAAAATCAAAGTATTTTTTTTTGCATTTTAAAAAACTATGGCCATCTTACCCGAGTTTACCCTATGTATATATGTGCACACACCTTGAACTATCGCTGTTTTGTTCGGGTAGAATGACGGTGCCGTCGTATGTTTCTGATTTCGGTAACCATCTCCAGCATTGCCCGTCAGAAGAACACGCTGCCTTTATTACAGATGCAAAAACATTTTGGCTCCAAATGTCTTTTGCATCTAATAATGGCGCCGCGTAACCGGTCATAATACACAATATATTTAATATGAATATTAAGAGTAATCTAGAAATTATCTTCATTCTTATTGAATATTTCGCGACACTTGAGCGTGTCGTGCAATCAATTTCCAATTATCGTCGTAATATCGCTGCGCTAACGAAAAAGCTCGTTTGCGTTTGCGCTCGCCTTTGCCTAAAAAAAGAAAATAAAATACAGATAATTTTATAAAGCTGATTATGCGACTTTTTTTTTTATATTTCGCGATTATATATTTCAACAAACATATTCTCTTTGCGTATGATCGATTTAATTTGAAAATACATGACGTAACGTAAGACAATTATAATATAAAACGTTAATAATTATTACACGCGCGCGAGAGAGTGAAAGAAAATTTCACTGAAATAAACCACTACACAATCTGTTTATATATCTATTTCTAAAAATTGTACTTTTTTTAGCCCGCTTTTAAAATAGATAATCTTTTGTAGGCCGCATGCGCGCGCTTTCTGTAGATATTTTGTTTCCAGCCTTTTGAAAAATGGATGAGACAAACATCGCGAAGGAACGTGCCCGGGAGAATGTTGGCATAGTTTTAGCGTTCAAATTCTTTTTAAAGCGACGTTCACCATAAAAGTAATGTTAAAAATGTGTAAGGAAGTTTTTTTTTTTTTTTTTTTCTTCCAAATGTGCGCGTATTTGATGCACGCTAAGAGAGCGAAGAGGCTCGATTCGATTAATCATTCCTCAATGACTTTATCGACAGATCAGTAAGTTGTTTACATTTGCCGCGAAATTTCTGCAACGGGTGATACTATTTATATAACGTTGCTCCTAATTTTAGCTCCATGCTAAAACGTACACACGCATACTTGCGTGCGACACACGACATGACAGCAACTTAAACGAGCTTGCGATAGGGAAGAAAGATGTTACTTTTCAATGTTACGTCTAAACGAAAGGGGATAGGAAAGCATCGCGAAACATCCGGCTTCACAGGTGCACGATGACATTTTTATGAAAGTAAAGAGATGCGCGATGTGTTATTAAATTTCTTTTTCTTTCGTCGCGATGTCACTCTATATTTTGTTATCATATTATGATTTGTTACATTTTTATTGCTTTTACAATCATTTTTATGATTTGTATTCGTATTTAGCTTTCGTATAGTTCTGATTTCTTTCTTGTATATTATAGTACAATGTGGCGTAAAAAATACACGTTGATTGACGTAAAATCATTTTATCCTCACTAGTTTTATAAAAAACAGCTGATCAAAGGCATTAATTTCTTACGTAAAAGTATTGAATGAAGTCGATGGTAGACAGTTGAATATTTGCGACACTTTATCACGTGATGATACACATAATCGTATCTGGACTCTATATATATAATTATCTATCGCGTAACGATACATTAATACATCTACGCTCAATATTTAATTGGCAAGATTTTTTTTCAAGATTGCAACTTTTGCAACGGCAATGTACACTTGTACACAGAAATCACCTTCTCCTGCAAATTTATATTATATGATATACGAATAGATATGCATACGATTATTCGGAGGTCACCGTGAGAATTTCACATTTCGATGATAAAAAAGACATGTGATATAATTGTAATATAAAAATTCAAAGAAATATTCGCGGGAAAAGGTACATCTCGAGGATTGGTACCGGATGATGGGATGGCGCGTTTCGTGAAAAATTCTCTCTATTTGTTTTATACGTACTTAATTTTTGAAGTAGCTCAAAAATAGGAAGAGTAGATAAAACGTACCTTTAGGGATACGCGGATATCGTTCGTTCGTTCGTTCGACTTTTGCGTCCACTTCCTCGGCATACACTCTCGGAATGAACTCGGAACGGAACCGTACTGACTCTAGCACTCGGTTCCTGGTTAACCGTTGGGGTGGATGCGACCAAGTGCGACGGGAAGCCGTGCGTTCCTCTACTCATTCAACAACCCCTACCCTTCTAGTACGAATTCTCGTAACACCCCACCCTCTTTGCGACAGCCAATCGAAAATTTCGCTGTGGGCCGCGCGAATCGAGCAGGTTTTTTTTTTTGTTTGCTTATTTCGTTTCTCGTCCTCACCGTTGTCATCATCATCATTGTAGCCATTATCATTGTGACTGTTTCCTCTTTATTATTATTTTAAACAGGTTTCTCGCACAGATAATACGTGTCAGGTATTTTATACATTATACGTTTTGCATGACTTACAAGTATATGAAATTTACATTCCCAATTGTTATTCCGCGACCGGTACTTTTGAAAAAAAACAACTTGGATTTCAAGCAGCTCTTAGATAGAAATTTAACAAGTTATATTATAATGCGATAAAAACGTAGTAGTATCATGACACAAGATATCCCTTCGTGATATGAAAAAATTGCGATGCGGAAAAAGAAAGTTGTAAAAAAAATATATTTTAACATGTTCCATTAAAGACAATCAGCTGATGATTAAATTCATGACGGTAACACAAAACGATGTAACACAAAACAAAAAAATATAAAAAGTAATCTTTCGAATTACGCACACTCACTTTGAATATTTTGAAGATGACAAGACGATTCAAGATGAGAGTACGCAAGGAATGTTGTAAAATTGTGTTATTTATAGTCATTTGCCAAGATATACCCTCAATTTTCGATGCCTGTAATGTACGATAATAAAATGCGCGCGCGTGCTTGAAAGATCGGTGACTCATACGGTGGTGAAGATACGCATGAAAATTTGTCGAAATTTCGTAGTCGCGGACAAGTACGTGGGATTCTGTGGAAAGATTTATCGCGGAACGTGGAATGCGTTCCCCCGCCATATAATGTCAAAGAAATTGAGGTCTCTCTCTTTTATTTGAAAACATCTTAAAATATTATATATGTATATTAAAATATTTCATATATATAAAATAACATATATGAGAGAGAAAAAATTTCATATTACTTATGCGAAATAAAAATATATAAAGGAGGTAGAGAAAAAAAAAGTAAAACAGATTCGCATTTAGCTACTAGGGGTATATCGTAAAATTGAGTAGACGCAACAAGTAGTTTAAACGAACGAGCGAGTAAACGCGAGGTTGTCGATATCGCGTGTGCGCGTATAATAAGCAGGGATGGGAAAGTTACGTTTAAAAAGTAACTAGTTACTCGTTACTTTTTAAATGTTAAAACGAGAACAGAAATTAAATAAAAAATATACTTTACATTTTATTTAAAAAAAATTAATAATTAAAATATTAATAAAATATTAATAAATTTTTCTAAGTTTTTTATCTCAAATTTGTAAAACCATAAATAATAAGGAAAAATTTTTAAAACACTCAAAGTATAAATTAAAAAAATGTGTTGGTTTGCTTTAAATTTATAAATATAGTTAAATACACGATATATTTTTTGTTTTCTCATAATTTTGTTTAAAACCTTTAATATAATAATTTTAAAATAATATGAATATCTGTCGATAATTGAATGAAGATTGAATGTACGAAAATAGAAAATTTAATATGTCATAAATAGGAAATAGGTTCCAGATATAAAAAAATAACTGTAACGACGTTACAAATAATGTGTTACCTCCAAACCCTGATAATAAGACGTACACACATACATACATGTTTATGTACTTTATAATAATAATATACACGAGAAGGAGTTCTGGATATGATGAAGGATAGAACGGATATGTGATGTGGATGCTTGAGGTACTTGCTGAGTCAGAGACTAATCGATGGCTCGCAAGTGCAACCTCGCAACTACGCTGATCAAACTTACACAGCTGATCCATGTTCTCCTCTCGATTACGATGATTTTGTCTCGAATAATTTCCACTTGAGTGGTCGATGTTCAAACGTTTTCTATACTGTTATATTGAAAAGCATACAAACATTTTTCCGCGTCTTTTAATATTAACATTACAATTTGAGTAAAATTATAGTAAGACAGTAAAATACAATTTTTCTTTTATATCTTCGAGACGCGATGCGGTAAATGTTGCCGATATGTGGCATCCAGCTTTTACAAAACCGCAAAAGAAATAATAAAAATATTCAACAATTGTATTGTATTCGGATCCTGTGAGGGGTTCAGTGGTTTAAAGAGTGGTTAAAGATAAAGGGGAAATGACTTTGTTTCCTCTTTGCTTTCGCATCAACCACATGGAGAAAATATTATAGTAAAAAAAATGACAATATATCATTTTCACAATATCATACAGACATAAGAGAAATCACGATATTTTTATTCATAATATTATATTTTGCAAAGGAGGGTTGAAATTATCCATATACTTTGATCCACAATATAAATGCATAGTATTTTTACAGAAATAAATGCTTCGATGTTTATTTGAATATTTGAATATTATATTCCAGCTTGAAAAATATCGTAAAAGGAAATGTATTTTTTCCTGTAATTTGTACCGTTAAATTTTCTCCGTGCAAAGGCGCAAGAAAGTGACAAAGAGTTCGACGCGTGGGCGATCGAGATCGCGAGAAAGAGAAGGAGAATGGGAGGACCGAGGTCGTGAGCCCCTTTGACGTAACGCGTTCTCTTTGGCGGAATTTCTCATTGATGCCCGGCTATTCGAATGGATATTTTTGGTCTTGCAAATACTATCTCGCGCTCTCGGGATTTCGATGCAACTGCATACGCAGGCTGCGTATTACGCACAAGCCGACTTTCTTTTTCGATATTGTTGATTTTATAGCGTTTACCTTTTAAATATCCTTCGACGATACAAGATACAAAAAAGGTACATAAAGTAGATAGATATAGACCGCGTGTAAAATAAAATACTGTGTATGGTATACGTTATACATAGTGTACTTTGCGCGATGATCGATGGCGGAGAATTTCCGTTTGCTTTTTAAATCGCGACTCTATAATGCTTTCAAGTTCTTTGTGCGTGGAAAATTTCGTCGGGTTCGTTCTTTTATAATCGTCGGGCCGTAACGACGTCCGAAGAAAGAAAAATATAAGAGGAAAGTTCATTCATGCACAAGTTTGAATGATTACAGCGTGAGATTCCCCCGTTTTGTTTACGATATTTATACTGCATCTTTATTATTATTCATTATCGGGATTTTTATCAGTCACGAGACGGATTGCAAGGAAGAAAAGAAACACTTACAATTTGCATTCTGAATTTCAATTGCACGAATCCTTAACAACTTATTTAAATTGTGCGTTTATATCGATATTCTTGTTGACGTTTCCGAGAAAGATATCCATCGTTGGAAGTTCGAATTGTGAATGGGAATTTGAGAAGGAACGAATGGCGCGCATTTGTAATATAATTCGTGAATGAACGGATTATCGATTCCCCGGATTCCTTTTCTTCTTCCGGTAGCATATACATACTTGAGCGGATAAGAAAACGGCGTGAGAAAATGTGACGTCGTTTGTCACCTGTTGCCGCCTGAAAACCGATAAGCTTAGCTTTCTGTTGCTAGTATTACGCTGTTGTTGCGGGAAGTATCCCTGTTATATGTGTATGACGATCGTGAACTAACAATAAGTTTTCACTTGTCAGATATCTGATTTGTATGTGACGTAATGGACTCTATATTCGTTCCGATTTAACTAAAATATTTATGATTTCACAGGCAGCTGTATTTTTTTTTTTTTTTTTTTTTTTTATTAAAGAAATTTCAGAATAATCAACCAGCCATGTTATGTTTGTTTCAGGACGATACGTTGGATCGCGTCCGATTAAACTTCGAAAGAGCTCCTGGAAACAGAGGAATCTGGAATCTGTACGGAAAAAAGAAAAGGAGAAACAAGCGTTGATTGGTTTGCTTACTGGGCGATAAAAAGGAGAGAGACGAGATCAAATGTGTATTATTAAATTGTTCGTCGATAAGATTATCGATATTCATAGACAATCGCATCGATGTAACTCTTGGTTGCATAAGAGAACAAGTATGAGAGTCATCGTTAATACAGTCACGAGGATGATACATGCGAGTTTCATCATCAGGCATTTTGCAAAAGTATATGTCAATAAACTAGCATAATTACAAATGCTGTTACATTTTATTTCTTGATATTATTGTATAGGAATCGTTACAGGGTATTTTCCTCTACAAGATAGACGATTTATAATGAAGATTCGTTGCTGCTATTCACCTTGCGGATGAGGCGCAATGCGCTAAAACACTGCTGTATCAAATACTGAATTTTTTCTGCATATACACATTATATGTAGATATATATATTACATCAATAAAAAAAGGACAATCGGCATAGATCGATTAGGATGGAAAGCTCGAAATTTAGGCTGATTTAAGACTAGGCAAGGGCGAGTGCAAAAGCAGCATACATGCGTTGAAATGGAAACGTTGTCAGACCGACATCCGGGCGAACGTGGAGAGGCGGAGATTGAGCCACTCGGGGTAATGGGATAAATTTATCAAATTGAGAATTGTTATGTCGATTAGGAAAAAAAGATTGCGTTAGCGTCGCGTAATACGTTGATTTGTTCGATACGTCAAGTCAAAACGTGCCGTTGGCGTATGACGATTTTTCTACGAAAACGATCACAGGTATACGAAGGCGAGAGAAACGAGAATGGCGAGAGACACGGTAACGGGAAGGCTTTGCTGCCGAACGGTGATATGTACGTCGGCCAGTATCGTAACGGGCTTAGATACGGTAAAGGAATGTACGTGTTAAAAAACGGTGCCCGGTATAACGGCGATTGGAGACATGGATGCAAATACGGTCAAGGGATCTTTTGGTACCCTGACGGAACGCGATACGAAGGTACGCGCAAGAATGTACAAAAATAGGATCCGAATCAGACTCGAGGAAGTCGGGCATGTCGCGATATACGTGCGTCTCCACATGCGTGTATCGATACAATTATTTTTATATCGTATACGTCAGAAATCTCGAGAAGAAGCGCACGCGAATCGCGACAAATCCATAAGATTCCCACCGAGGTCCGATGACACGTCATCTTCAGCGAGTAGAGCGTTTTATTCTTAACAAATACGATTTTCTATTACAAGTAAAAATTGTACAGAAATGTTAATCCGTAGGAGAATGGAAACGCGACGCGAGACACGGCTTCGGCGTTTATTATTACGTGAATAATGACATTTATGAAGGCTCGTGGAAGAATAATCTTCGCCACGGTATGGGAACGTACTTGTACGCTAATACGGGAACGAAATTTATGGGCACATGGGTGGAGGATCGCATGCAAGGACCTGGACAACTCGTTCACGAGCGTCATCGTTTTCACGGTTTTTGGAGGTCAAATTTGGTACACGAAATAAAAATAGAAAAAAAAAAGAAAAATATCGGAATTGACGCGTTCTAATAATTGCGAATCTCGCGAATTAAATTTAATGATTGTTTCGTTAAATAAGAGTAGCAGATACTTACATACATTCGAAAAAGCACTAACAAAAGTGAACTAAAGAGAAACGCTACCGTACATTTATTGTAGCCATACGGACGCGGTTGCTTCACTTTTGAAAACATGTGCATGCAACACGGTCATTACATACATATAAGAGATCCCGCATATGATGATCAGACTTGGATCTATAGGGATACAATTGTGGAGGTAAAAAATTATCTTTTTTATCTAAAAAAAAAAAAAATGCGTCATTTCATTCGACATTGCTGGAGAATCTTTGTTTTTTATTATCTTGCTTGCTATTAAAAATATTATTACAGAATAAACATTTTTCCGTAATTTACAAAACAGAAACACAGAAATTACAATGGAAAAGTTTCCTCAGCAACGTAACAGGGAGGGAGGGAGAGGGGACGGGCTACTGTGATCGTTCTTTAATAAAATATATTATTTATTATATTATAACGATGCAGAAAGGCGACGGGGACAAGGCGGCACCGATCGAAGAACCAATCTCTCCAAGAGAAGCCATCCTGCCGGTATGGCGTGCCCGTTGTATCACCCCTTATAATCCGGAATTATTGCCGCCAGAAGCAGTACCTTTACAGGAAGAAGTAAGTCACGTGTCTTCGATAAGACAATGCCCGAATCGTTCGAGCACAATATACAGGATGTCCCCGATTTAAATGGCAAAACTTTGGGAGTGTGTAGGGGACCGAGAAACTAAATGACAAAAAATCCTTTAGAAGTAATAAGTAAAAAAAAAAAAAAAAAAACGAAAACCTATTTTGTTTCTTTTTTTGCGGTTTTCTCCAAAATGAAGCAAAAATGAGCAATTTTCTAAAGGACTTTTTGTCTTTTAGTTTTTCGGTCCCCTACACATTCCCGAAGTTTTGCCATTTAAATTGGGGACACCCTGTACATCGCATTATATTTAAATAAATCGTTTCGCGCGCAACCCTTATCTGAATCGATAAAATTTGCGACGAATTTGTGTGAGTGACAGGAAAAAAAAAAGGCAAATTTTAGAATTTCGGAGCGCGATACACGTAGACCCATTTGTCTCGTTCAGGATGATATCTAAATCGGATTAATATTGGAAAGCGCGAAACGATAATTCGCGCTCTATATCCGGTCGTATATACCCCTCTCTCGGTGAAGATTTTCCTTAATGCCATCGTGTCTGCGTCATGTCGGAAACGGAAACGATTCTTCCGGATTAAAATGAATTTTAATCGACCGCACTTTGTAGCAAACGCGCGCGCGAGAGATGACTCTACTAGAAGAGTATTTCCGGTCGCTATTTCCAGCGCATCGCCAGACTTCCGTCAATCATTAATAGAATTACGATATCCGGAGGTAGCCGTCTTTCTTTTCTGTGTTTATGTCGCTTTTCATTGCTGTGACATACATTACCGGTATCCGGTTACGGCGCCCGAATAAAACCCAATATAAAATATATATTCAGAAAAGAAAAGAAAAAAAAAAAAACTTGTGTCTTGTGATACGATATCGTCGTTCGTGTAGGACGATTCAACGGAATCTTTGATCGACAAAAGCGAGGAGGATATCTGGCCAAGGATCGAGCAGGACTTGGAATATCCGGAAGAAGAGCAGGAAGAAGAGCAGGAAGAAGAGCATGAAGAAGAGCAGGAAGAAGAGCAGGAAGAAGAGTACTCTCGCGAAGAATACGATCAGGAGGAGGTGTCATCTCCCATCGACAGTCCTTAATGTATGAAATTGTAAACTGTGAATAACTGAGCGAATACCATGAATTATTACCGTACGTATTCCTTCATCATTATCAAATTATTATCAAACGACATATTAATTGATATAACCATGTCCACGTATATTATGCAAAATGAAGTAAAAAGAGATGCGTGATTTTAAGCGCTTTATTTAAGAAATTATAACAACGATTATATACATATGTGTATATATGTGTGTGTGTGTGTGTGCATTACGTCCTTGCCACGCAAAAAACGTAGGAATGCTATTACACTGCCGGAAATAATATAATCTCATTATAATACTTGTAATAGTCACAATAAAATGCGCAAGAGATACGATGTTCGCTCGATCGATAGAGTCCTACATTCAAATCGTACGTTATTTACAATCTGTTAGTGCTAAACGTAGTGTCGAACGTGCGGTGGTTAGTGCACACGATCGAATTATATATACATTTCTCTTTAAGATGTTTACGCGAAATTGTGAAAGCACAAGCTCGGTTATTGTTGTTCGTTGCGCCCGCAAGCCTGTTTGTAAAAGGATCGCGTCACGGACACGATTACATCTCATGCCTAGATCCATATGCTTATTCGTACATTTATGTAAATCTACATTCTACGCTTGCTTTTTATGCTCAGAATAATTACGTTTACAAACGTAAGGACTGAGGGAGGAAGACTAAATTTCAGTCGGAAAGTTGATAAGTTATACGAAAAGGTGAAAGGAACGGTAATATTATGTATGCATGTATATAAGTATGTACAATAATGTTGATAATACACTTGATAATACAATTGGTTAGTCGAATCACAAAAATTCACACGTCAATGTTACCTCGTGTATCGCACGACGCGATGAAACGTGCCAATTTTTTTCCGGAAAAATAACAAACTCCAACAATACTGACAAATATACTGTTGTTTTTTTTCCAAGTTCTTATAAGATAGATATTTTGAATGAAAAAAAAAAAAAAAAAAAAAATACATCGTCCTTGTTTGATGGCGCGACTCACTCTTTTGTATAAACGAATCGTGCAATCATATCGAGACATAAAGGTACAATAGAGATTACAGGCATAAAAGGACGGAGGAGAGAGGGCAGAATAAATATATAGAAACTGTCACGCGCAAGTTCGCAGTCTTTTAACAATAAGTTACGAGCAAGCGAAGTGCGTACGCTATATGTAGTCAAGTCTGTAAAGTGCTTAACATAGATAAGAAGTATATTCGAGAGAACGATGTGCGATGACTAACATTTATTTATCGTAGAATTATGTTAGACCGTCGTACCAAAGCGCCGCTGTGTAAGCGTAGTGCGAGAATCACCGGGAGTTTGCACTTAATTCACCATAAATTCCCAATGACGAGTTTATAACGAATTGAATAGAAACCGTAGCGCGCACTGACGCGAGCAACGCTTTGTGATAGTAAAATACTTTGGTCTGCGATTCCTCGTTCACTTGGCACAAGATAAAAAAATTCGCGAGTAATGTACACGCGAAATGTACACACAGCCGGTCGAAGTTTTACTTTGCTTTCTCTCACCTTTTCTTCGTTCCTTTGTCAAGAGCGAGAGACAACTGACTTCGATGTATTGTATTATTCTCCGCCGATTCTCTCGTATAACGTCGCGAATGTCTCGCGATAAAAATTGAGTAATTACGGGAATAATCGCGCTTAGTTATGAATAGTCATTTGAACGATCTCCTGTTCGACATTCGTACCGTGCGCGCACGCTCGCGCGCGAGAATATTCTATGTGCGTTTAACGTGCCAACGATTTCTTTCGAAATGGTCGTTTAAGCAGCTCAGGTACGTAAATGGTGGACGAAATTTTTGCGCCCTTTGTGAAGCGACTCTGTGGACGATGTTCCGCCATCCTCAGCGAGTGTGACTTTCGTCGCTTTGCTCCCAAAAGTGAGATTCCTCTTCCGCTTATAACGTGTGTGTATGTATGTATGTATGTGTATATATATATATATATATATATATATATATATATATATATATATATATATATCCATATTTATATACAAATTGGAGCTTTCCATATTTAAACTCTTTCAAATTGCGAGAAAACCATATGCACGCTTTGTATTCGTAGCGAGAGATTTTTTTCTTTTTATCGATAAATATGTGTTAAATATGAAAGATCCTAGATGTAATTTCATGGATGTGTGTGAACACGAAGCGATTAAGCCATACTTAGATCTCACATCAAGTCTGGCGGTGGTCTCTGAAACGCGATGCTAGCTACGGAAATACTGCATAGACCAGCTGTTATAACACCCAGGCATATGTAGACCGACGTAATCAGCCAAAAGGCAAATAAGTACAATGTCTTGTTGCAATACTTTCCCAACGCTGGGTCATAATTTGGTTCGTATTCCTTATATACCCACATAGAACCTGTAAAAGAAATAAATTTATCAAGTATTTTCGCGAATAACCAATCAATCAATCAATTAGTGAATCTAATAACGAGAATCAAAAGTAATAATAATGCACTATACCAATAATAAACCATCCGAGCATAAAACAATTGATCAAAGTCTGCGTAGGCGACTGTCTGATTCTTTCTTCGTCTCTTTCCTCTTGACGTTGTCTTACTCTGGCTGACAAAGTTAATAATTGTTTAAATACTCCAAATCCACCGCCTACTAACAAGTATACAGGAATGTATTCACCCTGTGGACAGTCGTAAAGATACAGTCCACCGATAACCATCATACAAATTGGTACCACTATCGTTACTCCAAGAATGATGGTACATCCGACTGGAAAATGTCAATTCATTCATAATATATATATATATATATATATATATATATCCAATATTACATCGCTTTTGAAATATCCTACACTCAAAAAAATGATCTTGCAACTTGAACAAAAATTTTCTAGGTGTACAAAATTAACTGAAGCAGATAAATTATTAGTGTGATTAAATACTGTGATACTGCATATATTTTGCATTTAATAAATTCAAATGACACAGATAGAATTTATATCTGTACTATTAGTGTAATTTAGACAGAAAATTTAAGGCATCGTGTCAAGGACAGTTATATTTGTGATTAATATTTGGCAAAGGGATCTAAATTTTCTAGAGGTATTGCTAGAATATCGGTGCTATAAATTCTATATGTGACAAACGATTTTCTAACAGATACAAAAAGTAGCGATAAATTGTAATCGAGTCATCTATAAATCTATCTAGATTAGCAAAATATTTTGTTGAGTGTGTGCAAGAGAGCTCCCATACGTATGCTGATTTAATAAACACCATTGAAGCGTTAGAAGTCATTACTTACTTGTACCCAATAGTAGGAAAACGATATTTTTCAAAAAGTCGAATATGCCTTTGGATATTTTCCGAGCCTCTCTCATACGACCGAACAAGGAATCGTAAGACGGCGGTGGCGCTGAAAAAGATACCCCTCCGGTTTACGAAGAAGCGATGAGATGGAAAACAATAACACTGAAGAGAGACATTGGGGATAATTAATACCATTCGGGTCTATCGCTTCCTCGTACGAGGGTGGCGCGCCGCGTTCGTTGGTCAAGGTAGAGGGATGTCCGAGAGGCAAATTGATATTGTGGTAGGACGGCGGCGGGGTGCAGCAGGTCGATGTGATTTGCGCGCTCGTCCCAGGATTCACGCTCTCCGCCGTGGGAGCACTCGTGACGTGACTTATCGAGCTCAGCGGCATTTCCTCTCGTACGGCACCGGTCGTCGTTCTATTCCAATACATAAGGCCCGCCGTTTCAACACGAGACCGAGATAACACGAGACCGCTCTCGCTATCTCCTTACGTCAGTTTACATTGGTAAACTCACTGGCGCTCGTGTATAACCTAAAAATCAGAATGATGCAGACGTTCAGACGCTTCCTGGCATCGCGTGTAAAAGGTACGCTCCAAATACGAGAAACTGTGTGTTACTGTTTTATTTTCGCGAATTTCTCGCTCACACATTTACGTTGTTTGTCGTGGGAAACGGCCAGGAATTTGAGGCAAGTTTCGCGTCGGACGCGTTTAATGTCAGCGAATGTTGTTGCTTTTGACGTTTCCTTCCTTTTTTCAGACGCTGGTGGCGTCGGCGTCGGCGTCGGCGTCGGCGTCGGCGTCGGCGTCGGCACAAGTCGAAATTCTCGCGCAGCGACTCTGGACGGATAACGGATCGTCTTCGAATCGCTTATTACGAATGATTCGATTAGAATATATGTATTCTCGTCACGCAGCACACGCCCGTGGCCCGTGTGGTATGTATTACATATGTATTTAATTAATTGTGCATGCAATATACGTCCGCAAACATCTAAAAATATTTATCACCTTGACTTGAGAAATGAACGAGTACTCGCATCAGCCAAATCGCGAGAAATTATTATATTTATTTTCAACTGCAAAATCCGTGTTTTTAACACATATATATATATATATATATATATATATATATATATATATATATCATTGAAAGCGAAAAAAGCCTTTAAAAATGATCATTCAAATTTTTAAATTCGTAAAAGTCATAAAACTAATGGTCCAAATTTGTCCAAAAATATCTTAAAAATAAAAATATATGGCGGCAAAGAAATGCTAAATATAATTTACCTTGTCGCTTTCTTTATATGTTTGAATGCCGCCGCAAGTTTTTTCGTACAAGGCTTTCAGATACAAATAAAGAGAAATTATATATATATATATATATATATATATATATATATATATATATATATATATATATATGTATATATGAATTTTGACGTGTAAAATTCTTCATTTACATACGATTATTATACATCGCTCCATCTGTCATGTGTTTTAATTTCGATTCGAATTTCGAATTGTAATCTTTCGAAAAGAATAGATTTATAATTATTAATATAATATATATATTAATGATGTATTTAATGTAAAAAAAATTTGATTATATAGAGTGTGTATACTCACGTGATTTTATCTCCTCAACACAAACATCGTAATTTTATAACGCAGTTTTAGTTTTTATGGAAAAGTAAAGAAAGATAAAATTAGCGTCCAATTTTCTATATCACAAAAGGTACGGCAATATTAAATGCATGTAAATTTTACATCCTTAAAAATGATATGTACATATATACAGGGTGTCCTGTAATTGGTGAAAAATCTGTTAATGACAGATTCTTGAGATGATTTGGAGTCGATTTTTTCTCAGCGAAAATATCGAGGAACGTCGTCATTTTTTTGCAAGTTTCCAATTTTTGTCATTATATATCTTTGCAATTAAGCCTTAAATTAAAATTCTATTACAGTAAACTATATCTAAAATTAACTAAAGAATGTAGTTTTGATAATTTTTTAACGCGCCTTCTTTTCAATCGTTTATTACTCGAAAAGTATTGATGCCTCGACATTTTCGCTGAAGAAAAATCGTCTCCAAATGATTTTAAAAAATCTGCCATTAGCAGGTTTTTCACCAATTACAGAACACCCTGTATATATACGTTTTCCATATCTAGTAATCTATATATATGGAAAACAATCTATTTTTTATACATTGATATTTGCGATTTAATTATCATAATAGTGGTAATGTGGTTTCATAATAATAATATATTAAAATTGACTAATTATTGTAACTATTATCGTTCGTTTCGAACGATTTAAATTTATTTCAACATCATATACATTATATCTCAACGATTTGATTTTGCCATTTGCGTTACTTTATAAGTTTGAATCATTTCTAATGTTTACAATTTTTCTCTTACTGTCTAAAAATACGACGTATCAGCGCTAACATCTTTGTTCCTCTAATGTTCCCTCAACAAAAATTCGACAAGTTAAAATATTGGAATAGTTTCGGTCCCCTTTTCACACTATGGTAGGATTAAATCAGAGCTGAGAATTGCAATTTTCGAGTCAATTTTCAATCGTAATTGATATCCCTTTCCCTCGCTAGAGCAGTAGTTCTTTTAATAAACTCGGGTGAAGGTGGAGTGGATATCAATTATAAAAATCGATTCGAAACTTTCCAATTCTAGATTAATTAAATAAATGCAGAAATAATCGAATCGCTAATTCGAGATGTAACAATTGTCCGCGAGAATAAATTTCATCCAACTTTTAGACAAGCTTTTTCTCGAAGAAACGATTCGAATCGATCCTTCTGCCTGATACACATCGATAATTATACAATAGTTTACAATCTGTGCCAATTTTTCTGCCTGGATACTTTATCCGTGATCTGTCTTTTTATCCGAAGATTAATGATTATCAAGTAAACGATTCGATCAGTTATCACTCGATATCATAATTGATATGTGTAATTTAATCGAACATACAATCTTTTTCGCATTATACTTATTGTTAGATTTTAGGAGAAGAACGAGATATATACTACGTTGTAATCATTTCTGTGCACGATTCACAACTGACGGCTGTCTTTCCGCAATGTTTATATAAAATAGTCGTTCTATTGTATACAAGAGAGAGTATAGTCTTCTAATCTAATTTACATACGTGACAACTTAATCGAGTTTCATCATAAAACGCTTTAAAATATCACATGTCACTTTTTATAAACCTAATCGTTAACGTAAGAAAGAATTAAAAAGGTGCGCGATACTTGTAAGAAAGATATGTAAGAATACACACTCGATATGAGAGAGATAAGGTATATAACAAAATATCTTGTATATTTTTTAAAATATCTCAAATATTTTTCGTATTACATATATTATTATACGTACGATTGTAAATTACAATTGTATATGCGTATGTATTGTAACGTTCTCAAAATATTAATTCTTTTATGCCCATGTTTGCTAGTGACATTTATATAATATCGTACAGGTATGGTTATTAATTTGAATCGGTAGTGCTTTATTTACGTGAATATACAAAAATATCCCAAGTTTATTAAGCATTATGTCACATTTGGATTTATTATTACGAAAATTAAAGCGCATTAATTCTCTTTGGAGATAAAAATAATTCTTTTCTTATACAATGCGTTTTATTTTTATCAAATAATGTCTGGTTAAAATTATGATGCGTAACGACTGTATATTTTGTCATATATATTGTATAGTTCATATGGGAGAAATGTATGAATATACACACAACACGCGAGTTTTGCATATACGTTTTGTATATACGTGTGTGTGTGTGTGTGTGTGTGTGTGTGTGTGTGTGTGTGTGTAATGTGTGTGTCTGTGTATGTACCATATGTGCGCGCGAGTGCGCGCGTGTGTGCGTATATCTACGTATTGCTTTGTAAATAATCTCTATAGTACCTATATATGTAGGATGCTTTACACACAAAAGATCAGATATCCTTTTAATAGCAGACTAACCAATTCGGAGTCGATTTTTCCTCAGCGAAAATATCGAAGAAGGTCATCATTTTTTGCTCATCAACTTTCTCCATTATATGTCTTTAATTAATCTTGGAAGATTAAAATTCTTTTAATTTCAAAATTTAAATTAATTGAAAAATATATTATAGTTTTGTTAATCTATCGATTCTATAAAATTTAGCTTGTAAAAAGCTTTTTTTTTCTTTTTTTTTTTTTTTTTTTCAATCGTTTATAATTATCGACATTTCGACATTTTTTCTGAGGGAAAATCGTTTCGAAATTGGCCAAAATACTTGTCGTACTAAAAGAATACTTTGTGGTTTTGAAACATCCTGTATATATGCGAAACGCGCATACTCTAGAAGACTACATTGCGTGTGTGCCCATCGCGCGTTATAAATAGATCGAGGTTGGTCCACTCACTTGTAAATATGCTAAGACATAATTGTTCCACAATATATGCATCTACCGCTTTGACTTGACATAGACACATTGTTCTGACGATTCTATATTTGAATATAATATATACTTATATTCGTTTAGATTTTCTCATATAGAATTTAAAGATTTGGACTTGATTAATATTAACTAACTTTGATTACGAGTACGAGTATTTCGAGTCGAAATCTTTGATTAAAATTAACCCAAGCATTTGAAAGATTTAAATGTGATCAATTGGGGGAATTAACTCTTAACGTAAGAAATATGATTTGGGGAGAATCAAATTAAATTTGGAATAATGCGCTAGTAATGTAGGATTAATTAAAGGATTTTAGTAGACTTGAATAAAGGGCTTTTTCCTCTTTTCTCCCCATCCCCCATGGCGTCCCAGAACGCCTTTTGTTCCGCGACTTGGAAATTTAGTATGGTAGCAAATTCTGAGAAGAACATAAAAGGGCGTTCGAAAAAAAAGGGAGGAGTATCGAGTACCACTAGAATTTTTGCTGAGAGGTGTAAAAAGTGAAGTTGAAATTCCCTTTTTATTTTATCTTCGTGCTCATCGTCCGTTACTCGTGTTCATTATGATGCGACTTTTTAATAGTTTTCGGCATTAGAGTATCGAGCTCTTATTCTTTGATTGTCACCAGCTATATATGTCAAAAGTTTGTTTCGAGGATATCTCTCAAGTAGGATAGATTTAGGCCTTGATTAGGCCTCGACGTGTCTTCCGGCGTTATTGTTGATATTTTATCGTTAGCTGCTATTTTTCATAAAGAATAATCTATAAGAGAGATGAGTACGTCAGTGATGAATTAAAGAAAGAGATCGGAAAATGGAAAAATTATGATAAGCAAACGCGCATAATACTCTACATAAAAGTTTTACCAAGCAAAATTTACGACAAAAACAAAGATGATGTACTATATCAAAAAGTTTTGATAAGAGAGAGATTCGCAACTTTGAGTTCTGTTGGGAATAAATTATCGTATAATTATATACGAGAATACTTGAAGTATTTGATAAATGAAACTCTTTTTTCATACGTTTACGATAGTTGAAGTGCCGTTAATTTCTGCCAACGTTATTTTACGATGATGTATAGTCAGAATCGCTACAAAAGTATCGGTGCGCATTAATTATTTTCACATATAATCGAAAATATATTATTCTTTCAATCGATAAAAACTATCGTTAAACGTAATTAGTGCTCGCGGCGCAGCACAAAAACCTAAAACCGCTGCGGAAATAGGACGATTCTCGGTCTCTATTGCTGCTCCATCGGTGCATTCTTCGGGTTCCGTTGTTCCGATTGATTTTGTTCCCAGTGCTATGAAGGGCCACAGGTTTCTCTGCGAAGAATCAGAGGAAGAATCTTATATCTTTAGGTAGTCGTATCGTTATTTTATCGCGGTCTGTATATGCCTTTGCCTAAAGGAGTGTTTGAAAAGTTTTAACTTTTGACATTTTTCGCAAATTTACGGAGAAAAAAAGTAATGTATTATATAAAAAAAAAAAAAAAAGGATATTACACGAGCCACAACTTTTTTTATAAAAAAAAAAAAAAGAAAAAAAATGGATAGGTATAATATGTTTCAAATTTTGGAAGAGAAATATGCGAGGAATGAAGGGAAAAAGGTCGCCTTCTCTTTCGTTAGTTACTGGTTGAAAGGACGATTTAATTCCGACGTGACGATCACTATAAATTGCAATACCATCGGCGGAATTTTCTCGGATAACACCTGTCGGTCGCGACAGGAATATTGAAATTCCGCGTGAGATTGAAAGCGTACAAGGATAATCTCGCGAGATTTGACGTAACTCACGAGAGGATATCGACGCTCGTATTAATTCTAAACAGCGAATGTAATATATTCCGCTTAGATAAGTTCTGTATTTGTTATCTCGCTGACTATATATTTATCTTTTCAAATATTACGAAATTATAATTTCGCTGCACGTGCAAATCCGACTGTCGGAATGCGCGGAATGCAGTACCTATGCATCCGTCGAAACGAAATAACGCGTAATCACACAAGTTTAATAAATCAATTAAAAATTTGTTACAGATTATAATTGAGAAAAATTCTTCTCACACTGTGGAAAAGCGTGAAAAATTTCGGCCCACTGATATGAACAATGTAACAACGATTCTGCTCACTTTTGCGTCACAGAAAAAAAATTGGATTGTGTGGCCCGTAACGAAGTAACGAAGTATATCGCGTTAACTGGCATCGAATTAATTCAACGTAGCTGTGTTACAACAGAACAACCGAAGGGTGAAGTCAGGTAAGTGGCGTGCGGCAATTCCGTTTCTTGGCATCGCGCTTCCGCCTTCCGCTAAGGCGGAAGTTATTCGTTGAAATTCTCATTCCTGAGGCAAACGGGCGGGGCGGGATTGTTTCGCGAATATCGTGCGGGAAATTTGCAAATTCATCTCACAAGTATATCGCCCGTCGCGGTAAGTACTTTTCGCTTTTCGGGCCACGACTCTCTCTCAGACGGTTGACCGCGTTTTTTTTCTCTCTCTCTCTCTCTCTCTTTCTTTTTTTTTTTTTCCTCCGTTTTTCCGCTTTCCGGGATCCTCATTTTCTCTCGCGAGCGAAAACCCGATTTCGCCCGACTCGCGACCTTGACCCGTATCACGTTTCATGTCAAACGCTGCTGCTTTTCCTCTCGATAACCGAGCCGTGTCCGCGCGGACTCGTTGCGCCATTTGACGTGTGTCCCTTGCCTGCCGCGCCTCGGAAGCTGGGCTTGTACAGTCCCGACCTTGCTCCCGAACCTTGCGCGCACCGTATCAGCCCCTCCGACTATTAATTACTAATTTAGCCGGGAATACGTTTGCAAAATAATGCTGCCTCTCTTACAGCGACGCGCATTAAGATCGATTAAAATTTAACCTCGTCGAGCCAAAACTATTATTATGCAACCCGAATCAGAAGGAATGATTCTATTTCCGGACCTTTTTTTTTCTTTTTTCTTTTTTTGTCAGAAAATTGTGTGCATCGCGGCATCCTTATCGATCAATTTGACGAAAAGGAAATATTGTTAGCCGGATCAAACATTTTTCACGTGTATTAATAACAAACTTGTAACGAGTAAATTTTTTTTTTCGAGTTTAAATATGTACATACTTTATCATATGCTTTATCTATATTCTACATCTCTAATTTGTTTGAAAGTTATTCAACTACGGCAAAAACTGATGCAGTTATTAAAAATTTTCACTGAACAATTTGTTGTTTTTTTTTCTTTCTTGCAGTAAATTTCATGCAGTTAATTTCATGTTTACTATTGTCTAAAAAACTTTTGTGACTAATAATGTAAAATTTCTACCTACATATGCTTAACTATCACACTTAACAAGCTACAATTTTCTCTATCAAAAATGTGTTTTACGATGAAAAAGAATGTCCAACGTTATCTTTAGTCATTGAAAAATTCAAAACGTGAATGCAGATGAGCAAGATATGTAAACGTTCATCGCGCAATATTGTTTCCGTAAATCTTGAATTGTGTGTGTGTGTGTGTGTGTGTGTGTGTGTTTGTTTGTATACATGTCTTGATTTGTGTGCTTTCCCTCTTCTCTCCCGCATTCGTTAGTCTGATTCGTATACGTATAATAAATATAGATTGCATGCTCCCTATTTTTATTCGTAAGCGTGTACCTATAAATTTTAGAAAAAGTGAGCCGGTATCTTATTGCTTTAATTGTTTACATTAATATTTTTACTTTAATTTTTACATTAAAAAAAAAAAGGCAACAGTGGTTATAGCTCGTCTCGATTGCACAGACAGCGGTTGATCGCAATAATTTTTTTCCGTTTTGCCCGAAATTTTTGCGTTCTTTGAGATAAATGTATCGATATACAATGTATTAGAGGAGAGTTTTTCAATGATAGTGTCTCACATTTTCGGTGGGTATCATTTATTTATTATCATTATTACTAAAACATTTGGATTTAAAAGGCTTATAGGATATTCCGGATTCATGCAGAAATGTCATTAATTATATTGCGATTATTTCGAATATTACATTGCGATATTGTTCCCCGTCACATTGATTTATGAAAGAGAAATGTAGTTTAATTTGTCCTTAAACCATCTCTCGATCTCATCCATTCCGCTACCCCTCACCCTTACCGTTCCGCGCTAAAGTCAACCGCCGGCAGCACAATGGAAGGCAATATTTATCGAACAAGCGGGCGAGATTGTTTTACGAACGGCAGTCTAGATTTGTTGGCCGACGAGCATTTTTCCTCCTACCTATTCTCTCTCTTCTCCTCGCATTTTTGCCCTCTGGCATTTGCCACTTTCGCTCGTCACGCTTTCTTCACGGACGGCGGGGGATGCAGGTCGGACAAACGGATTTTGCAGAATGAATCGTCCTTGACCCGTATATTATCAGGTCTAAGGGCGGACGGGGCGTCCTCTCTCTCTCTCTCTCTCTCGCGTCCACTATCGATGTGAAAGCCCTATACCTTGCGCCGTGCACGTATTAACGATATGTTGACGAAATCCACAATTTCTCTTCCGTTTTGCGTATTATTATATTTTACTTCTCACAAGTAAACCTACCTTTGTGTCACTCGCCGATTTTATTGAAACTCAACATATACTTGTAGAGTGGTTAAAAATAATAGATACGTATTTTTTTTTTATATCGGCAATGGTGCAGTTTTAAGAGTGAAAACTACCCCTTGTATATATACGAATGAGTAGTCGACTCCTTGCATTTGAGCTCACGGTATTAAATATATTTTGAATTTTAAAGATGGTTTTGGAGTTTTCACATGTCGCTGAAAGCAAATCCAATGTAAAAATTATAGAATTCAAAATGGCGGAACCAATATGACGATCTGCAAAATCAAAGCAGATTTATCTCGCTCTTTGCCGAGCCCAGGAATAATCGACGAGGAGGAGAATCTATTCCCATTTTGTTCCTTTTTGTTTTTTTTTTTTTTTCTTATATAAAAAGTAAAGAAATTTATATAAGGCACGAGAATCAAATAAATCAATAACAAGATATAAAAAATATAAATATAAAAAAATTAAAAAAACATGTAGATATAAACACACACCCATATATATATATATATATATATATATATATATATATATATATTTACGTATATTTTTTTTAATACACGTTGAAATGTCATCTGTCAATGACTATACGCTTTAAAGACTTTCATATAATAGATTCTCGCCACCTCCTCGTCGGTTATTCCTGGGTTCGGCAAAAAGCGAAATAAGTCTATTTCGATTTTCCAGATGGTTATATTGGACCCGCCATTTTGACGTCTATAATTTTTACATTGGATTTGCTTTCAGCGACATGAAAATGAACTCCAAAACCATCTTCAAAATTCAAAATATCTTTGACACCGTGAGTTGAAATACAAGGAGTTGACTACTCATTCGTATACATACAAGGGGTAGTTTTCACCCTTAAAACTGCACCATTGCCGATATAAAAAAATACGTATCTATTATTTTTGACTACTCTACAAGTATGTCGAGTTTCAATAAAATCGGCGAATGACACAAGAGTAGGTTTACTTGTCAGTATATCTCATCCGTTTCATTTCAAGATCGAGCAAAGTCTTTTCAATCTATTTCATTTATACATTTTTTTTTCAATTTGCGACATCGTTGGGCGAATAAAAGTCGACATTTACCCAACTTTGGGAAACGTGAATAAAAAGAACGGAAAGAATAGTTATAAACTACGTATGAGTGTGTATGTGTATGCGTATGTAATGTATGAGATTTTGCCTCTTAAGAACGATGATTTTGCGATTGATACATTTGCGAGGGAAATTATTATTGGCTAGGCAAAGGCCTGGCGGAATACGAGCGAGGATATCGGCGAAATTGTACCCGTATCAGCCTCGGATTGGGGCATGAATTCTTGTAGCTCCGATATCAGCTGACCGATCTCTTCCGAGTCCTTTCGGATGCTGCAGAGTTCCTCTTCGTTGAAATCCGGCCTGATCTGTTTGCATAGGAGGATCTGCGAGACCACATTGCCGATATACGAGGGACCAGCGCGGCTCTCTGTAACGCGATAACGAAAACTGTGTCGTTAGGTTTTGACGACGTTATTAAATTCTCCCCCGAGTAGTCTTTCTTCAGATACGCGAAATATTTCGAGCGAAACAGAATATTACTAGGGAGTAATAATCACGGCTTTTTTTTATTACAATGATAACATGCGGTGTTTAACGTGACTTTAGTATAAAAGCGCACCGAGTGTTTCTCATCTTTTTCTCTCCGACGAGATTAAAAAAAAAAAAAAAAAAAAAAAAAAAAGTCTGTCTGTACTTTAGCACTTGAGAGAGCAATTGAGAGAGAAATAAACGAGCACTCGGAGTAACTTGTAGCGCTAATATCAAGGCAATAGTTGTAAATTATCCGAAGTAAAAGTTTTGCTTTTCTAAAGAAGACGAATAGCCTCTATTATCGTAATTTACGTGTCTGCAAATAGTTGTGCAAAAAACATTTGATTTAACACGATGACACTCGTATAAAAGTTATTTATCTCTGTTTGTTGTAGGACAAATAAAATTTGACTTTCCGTGTAAGAAATGATAGAATGATCAGATATTAGGATTTATCGAATGCGTAGCGGCATTCGATACTACACAATTGTAAGCGATAGTTTTCAGAGTTACGATCCCCTATGAAATTCATGCCGTAAATCAATCTATCCGGTATTTGCCTCAAAGCGCCCACAGAAATTGATTTAATGTTACATTTCGCAAACCGATAACTTGTACGACTCCATTTCGACAACGCCTTTATACTTCGTTTTTTTTTTTTTTTACGACATTTGAACCAAGTGTCTCGAACTTAAAGTTGAAATTAAAAATATAGAAAACAAACAAATGATGTCAATTAAACTTTGTTTTGATCGCGATAAATACTCATTTATTTCTTAAGATTAAAGTCACAAAGTTGTAACGATTTATAAAAAAAGTTGTACAAAGTGCTGCCGTATTTCTATTCGCATTTTCCTGTATTTGCTTTGAGAAACTTCAAGATGACTATATTATACCGGAAAAGAAAAACGTTTATAACGTGCATGACTTACCATAATATCCAGACATATCCATGGGTACGATTCGTATAAGGTTCTTGCTCTTCTGCAGTTCGCGTAGAAATAATTGTACCACGTAAAATAATAGTACTAAATTTGGACTATCCACCGGTATTCCAACGTCCATGGCACTGTAAATCAAATATATCTCTAAGCCGTGTCTGAGATGAAAAATAAGATACAGGAGATGTAATAAATTAAATGTAATTACATTATTCAAATCTCATTTGGAATAAAATAATGAAGGGAAAGGGGGTAACATTTTTTTACCAAGTGTAATACTTAGAAATAGACAAGTCCCGACACTCAAAAAAATATTTCGCTAATGTAGGTAGATTTCTAAATGTCTCGATTAAAATTTATCGCTACTTTTTGTATCTGCTAGAATATTATTTGTCACGTACAGAATTTAAAGCAGCGATATTCTAGCAATAGCTCTAGAAAATTTAGATCCCATTGCCAAATATTAATCACAAATATAATTGTCCTTGACAATAGGCCTTAAAGATAGGCATCGCAGAAAAATTTTCCGTCTAAATTACACTAATAGTACGGATATAAATTCTATCTCTGTCATTTAAATTGATCAAGTGCAAAATATATGCAGTATCACAGTATTTGCTAATAATTTATCTGTTTCAGTTAATTTTTTACACCTAGAAAATTTTTGTTCAAGTTGCAAGATCATTTTTTTTAGTGGAGAAGTAAAACTGTGAGAGATTACTCGGCGAGAATAAATCGCGTTGCATAGTGAGAGATACAAATTGCTTTAACGACTTCCTTTCACGTCAAAAGAAGAGGGGGGGGGGGGGGATGCGATTTTAGCAGAACCATAAATCTGATTTCCTTCGTGCGCGGTGCGTGGTTTGCTAAATTAATTACATCAAAAACATAATTACCATTGCTTAAGCAAAGGAACCACCGCAACATACTAGTGCTGGCCTCATTAACGTGCGCACCTTCCGCAAACGTATTCAAGTGTTGACGTGTCGTGTTTCACGGGCAACACATCTCCTCCACTTTAGTCGTGTATGTTTTTCTCTCTCTTTCTCCTTTTTTTTTTCTCTGACATTTGCGACGGGGTGGGTAAAAACATGACGGCATTAAGTACGCGCTCGCGTTATATGTAATAATTTTCAAGGATGACAGAATGAGACTTCCCCGTTGGGGTGATTTATATTGTTAATTCTGATGATGTATTATCTTACAATTGTAGAATTAAACGAGCGAATATTATTACACTTCTCTCTGCGAAATTGTTTTTTTTTTTTTTTTTTTTTTTTTTTTTTTTTTTAATAAATACGTTGTTCTTTACATATCTAAAGTAATATTTTTGCAAATGAATAGTACGCCACAAAACATAATCCGATGATGCCAATTCGTGGCATAACAGAACGACCGGTAAAAGGCCGCAGGAAAATCAAGTACTCCGATTAACTCGTTTTACGTCAATTACCGCATCGGTCCAACATTGAACGTACTCCTTGTGCAGAAACCATTTCGGTTGGCTTCCGGTTAATGAGATTCCAATTAATGTGCGAAATAGATTGGCGCGACCGAAGGCAACCGACCTCAATCTATTAGCATATTCACGAAACCGCTTCTTATCTTCTTCCTAAGGAATAATTATCTGCAATTTCTCTTTCTGAACGTTAGCTGTAGCTTTTTATTCCGTGTTAATAACAATATTTAGTTCTTGGCCAAATATTATATACCGAGGGGAGATAAAGTTTAAATTATATTAAAATGAAAAATGTACAAAAATAGGGAAATGTAATACAAAATGAGTCTACTTTTGTTTACTCTATTTTGTGTGACGGTAATAATGAACTACGTAAGAGTTCGGATTTCAATATGTTGAAATTTAAATTCCTCTTTGTAAACAAACTCTTGTCCAGTTTATGTAGTTTTTCCTTTTCCTCTTCTATAACCGCTTCTTCAACTATTTGCACTCGAAGGAAAGAGAGCTATCGATTTTACAGATTAATTCCTTGCAAAAAGTTAAGGTAGGTGAGTCAAGGATAGGAGCAGATTTCGTAAAAAAGTACCATTCGCAATTACAGATTCTTTTTATCTATCTTTTCCTTTGATTTCCCTTTTTTTTCTTTCTTTCCCTCTCCCATCTTCATTCAGTCGCCTTTGAATAATTCCTTCCGGAGCTTTGCACACCTTAATAAGAATCTAAATGTTTTACGACATTGTATTTTTCTTTGAATTTTGTTTTTACATTCTCCCTGTCCGAGTGAATAAACAAGTCTACAATACTGTATACACATGAACATTAAACATCGTTAAATATATTATTCGAAATGAGACATTACTAAGTATGTTAAATTCTCACACTGTTGAATAATTAATTCGACAAGTTTAATTGCCGAATTATTGAGCGCACGAAAGTAAGGTTGTCAAATTATGCGAAACTCGGAGATGTGAGCAGACGCCGGTATCTCATTTTCTTTATCGTTAATTTACGCAGCGAGTTTCTCCTCGACTAAAACTTGACTCAGAAGTTGACCAATTATCTGAATACTATCATATTTATCAAGCTTGTAACTATAGATATATACGTACAGCCGAAAAAAAAATTTAATGCCCGATAATTATGTACACTCAAAAAAATATTTTACTAATGCAGATAGATTTCTAGATGTCTCAATTAAAATTTATTCGCTACTTTTTATATCTGCTAGAATATTGTTTGTCACGTATAAAATTTAAAGCAGCGATATTCTAGCAATAGCTTTAGAAAATTTAGATCCCATTGCCAAATATTAATCACAAATTTAATTATTCGTGACAATAGGCCTTAAAGATAGGCATCGCAGAAAAATTTTCCGTCTAAATTACACTAATAGTACAGATAGAAATTCTGTCTCTGTCACTCAAATTGATTAAGTGCAAAATATAGTGCAGTGTCACAGTACTTGCTAATAATTTATCTGTTTCAGTTAATTTTGTACACCTAGAAAATTTTTGTTCAAGTTGCAAGATCATTTTTTCGAGTGTATAGTTTCGTACAATCAAAAAAATATTTTGCTAATGTAGGTAGATTTCTATAGATGTCTCAATTAAAATTTATTCGCTACTTTTTGTATCTGCTAGAATATTGTTTGTCACGTATAAAATTTAAAGCAGCGATATTCTAGCAATAGCTCTAGAAAATTTAGATCCCATTGCCAAATATTAATCACAAATTTAATTATCCGTGACAATAGGCCTTAAAGATAGGCATCGCAAAAAAATTTTCCGTCTAAATTACACTAATAGTACAGATAGAAATTCTGTCTCTGTCACTCAAATTGATTAAGTGCAAAATATAGTGCAGTGTCACAGTACTTGCTAATAATTTATCTGTTTCAGTTAATTTTGTACACCTAGAAAATATTTGTTCAAGTTGCAAGACCATTGTTTTGTATGTAAAATGTCTGGTATATACTGAATTTTGAAGGGCAAAAATATTTATTTGCCGCGAAATTGAATTGTAACGCTTAAATATGAGATACCAAGCGTGCAATAGGTTTTTCAATGAGCAATACGTTTAATTAGATAACCGAGTCGAACAGCTATTGCCGCACATGTGTATACGCATCATTTTATTTACTTCGCTTAAGCCGGATCATCGTATGGCCGTTCCGGAACGATAATTATCGCAGCTCCCTTTCGCTTCTCGTTACAGTGTTACTGTTTATCTACAGTTAGAGCCCAGAATAATGTTGCTACGTGACTAGCATTCGCATTTTCTCCGCGGTTGATTACGTTAATAGCACCTGCCGCGGTGACACTACGAGGTCCGACTGTTCGCACAAATTACTTTATCGTTGTGTGCGAATTGTTTATTAATTATTCCTAAACCGTTATTCGTTTATAGTACTATTTTATTTTTCTTACATTTTATTTCGCGTTTTAAAAGATTAGGGAAAAAGAGAAAGAGAGAGAGAGAGAGAGAGAGAGAGAGAGAGAGAGAGAGAGAGAGAGAGAGAGAGAGAGAGAGAGAGAGAGAGAAAGAGAAAGACATTATAAACTTTTTTATCTGTTTGTCAATGTAACATATTTATATGCAGCTTTTTCGAAGTGCGAGGTACATACAATCAATCGATTACCTTTACATACACATTCAATCACATATTACGTACACATCGGCCGATTTATGTTCTCGCGCAAACGTCACCAGTAGGTATTTCGTGCGCTGCGAAACATGCAACTGCATCGATTATGCAAAATACGCGCCAATGTTTTATTCGCACGACCTTTTTTTCCAGAGATCAAAAGAATAGTCGTTCACCGCTTTGCTTATATTAATCTGCGATTATATACGAAAGAGGCTCTGGCTTTTGCTACTGCTTTTCGAGTTTCAAATGCGATTGCACACGAGTCTTGCGACTCTTCCATATATGTCAATATATGAAAAAATTGTACAGTATCTGTGCATCTCGCAACTCTTTATGGCGATTAAATTATTGATGACAGATTGTCCCGTAGGAAAATAATACATATATATTCGCATATATGTGCTCAATTATATTATCCCGACTGCTGGATTTAAAACAACTTTTTCCTTTCTTGCTTCATATTGAATTCACTTTTGTTCCTCTTTTATATAATTTTTATCATCATTTTATTTTATTTGCAAAATATATTATTGTATTATAAATTAATTACAAGTTTTCAAGTGTTGTTTGTTTATTCGTCGTTATTATATTTTATTAGCACCTTGCTATATCCCGTGTATCTAGTGAAGAGTCGTATTTATTAAATCGTTAAATCGTCACTCGAGCTCTCGGGTTCGAGAGTGTATCAAGTCTAGAATTTTTAATTGCAAACGGTTCAATTTCCTACGTTAAGCTCATAAAGGGGTTGGGAATATGTCGCGCAAACTTTTACACGTTCGTTCTTGCTGGTTCAAGCAAGTCACGAGTTGAGCAAACGACACGAAAACACAAACAAAGAGAGACACAATACTCTTGGCATTAATACTTGATCGACGTCGTAAGCTCCGGCTCTCGAGAACGCAAACTTTCCGTGAGCGAGCGTTACCGCGACCTGGATCAAGAGAGATTGACGAGGCACAGCCGCGCGACGCGTATATTTGACTTTACATAAATCCTTGCGTTATACGGACACATTACGACCACGTCTAGTCAAATGTCTTCCGCGAACCGTTGTAAAATCCAGTAACTAGATTCGACGAAAAATCATCGAAATCAAAAAAGAAAAATAATCCACTCCAAAAAATATTTTGCTAATGTAGATAGATTTCTAGACGTCTCAGTTAAAATTTATCGTTACTTTTTGTATCTATATTATATCTATATCTTGCATCTATATTATTAGTATATATTATATAGTATCTGTATTATATCTATATCTTATATCTATCTGCTAGAATATTATTTGTTACGTATAGAATTTAAAGCGGCGATATTCTAGCAATACCTCTAGAAAATTTAAATGCCATTGCTGAATATTAATCACAAATTTAATTGTCCTTGACAATAGGCCTTAAAGATAGGCATCGCAGAAAAATTTTCCGTCTAAATTACGCTAATAATACGAATATAAATTTTGTCCCTGTCATTTAAATTGATCAAGTGTAAAATATATGCAGCGTCATAGTATTTGCTAATAATTTATCTGTTTCAGTTAATTTACACCTAGAAAATTTTTATTCAAGTTGCAAGATCAATTTTTCGAGTGTATAGTTTTGTACACTCAAAAAAATATTTTGCTAATGCAGATAGATTTCTAGATGTCTCAATTAAAATTTATCGCTACTTTTTGTATCTGTTAGAATATTATTTGTCACATATAGAATTTAAAGCAGCGATATTCTAGCAATACCTCTAGAAAATTTAAATGCCATTGCTGAATATTAATCACAAATTTAATTGTCCTTGACAATAGGCCTTAAAGATAGGCATCGCAGAAAAATTTTCCGTCTAAATTACGCTAATAATACGAATATAAATTTTGTCCCTGTCATTTAAATTGATCAAGTGTAAAATATATGCAGCGTCATAGTATTTGCGTCATATATTTTATCTGTTTCAGTTAATTTTTTACACCTAGAAAATTGTTGTTAAAGTTGCAAGATCATTTTTTCGAGTGGATCGAAAATATTGATATACGGAATAAGATAGTATACGAGAGATAAACGAATTAAATTTGTCGATCGAGATTGGATCGCGAAAATAGATTTTATTAGATTCGACGGAGATGATCTGAAAGTCGATGAAAAGTTCTGGATGACGACGGAAGAAATCCTGCGTAAACCGGTGATAAAGGGCACCCTGTGGTTCGCTTGGCAAACTTACGGAATGAAAGTTAGTTGAAGAAGCTTTCGCGATGCGCGGGGCGAACGAACGACACGTGACACTTTTCTCACGACCATGATTCTTGTAGCGTTCGGTCGTTCGTGGCGTCTATCTGTGACCTGCATTGTGCGACGGGATGACGGAAGCGATGGATAAGAAATCGTGGAAAAGTTTCTCTCTCTTTCTCTCCTCCTTCGTCCTCCTCTTTCATCGTCGTCGCAAACTATCTTGAATCCGGAGTTTAGGACGGCGGAACCTTGCCCTATATTTTCAACGTCGTTCTCGTTAATCTCACGGTTTACATTCGTGCTCCTTTCCTTCAATGCTCTCGTCGTATAGGTCAAAGGACCGTTCTCGTTATTGTCAGAAAAATTGCGGGAGTAACCTCGACCCTTACAAAAGTATATGTACATAAGAGGGAGAATCGCGAGAGGAAACGAATGTACGATCGAATACGTTAATTTCTGTATTGACTTGAACGCGTTAATTTTTTTATTGACTTACAATTAAATGTGTGTAGTCCATTTGTCAAACAAATTAATGCATTGATCGAGCAGAAATGATCTGAACCTTAAAATAGCTTGTCCGGTGTGTATTAAAATCGAATTATAGATTCGAATATATATGTATCTTTGTAGAAAAAGTTCGAATAACAGCAGAAATTTTCACTCTTACGAAAGTTGTTTCTTTGGAATGATTTTGATAAATTTGGCTTGCGTTCCGAAATTGAAACTCACCTCTGCACATGTGGCAACACCAGCTGAGAGGTGCTCTTGCAAGCATCCACACAGTTACGACGTAGTCTTCGTATTTTCTCTCGTAGTTCCGGACAATCGCGCGGTTGTCCGATATTAATGAGTAAATCCCGAAATTGCGCTACCTGGCTGTTTATGTCCTGGATTTGCTGAAACGCATGAAAAGCCAAACTCGCATTCGGTTATCCGTCGATTACCCGACTAGAGAGAATAGCGGAAATAGCGTAATAAAATAGGCGGAAACAATACGCGTTTTACGACGTGAAATACATGTATATTATATATTTCCTCGATTATATCTGTTATATTTCTCTCTCGTTGAGCAATTTCCCTCGTTTACGTTTGCCCAAATATATATCCCGAGTAATAATGTGTTTGCAGAACTCGCCGCATAATTCGACATTCGAGGAGTATTATTAAATAATTGAAAGCGACAGATAATGGCCGTATCATCTATAGTTTATGAATCGATTGCGTCGCATATAATAATTATTCGCTCAATGTGATTTACGACTGAACAGTACTGGAAAATTAAAAAATAACCCGGCGTTAATAACTCTCAGCTCCAATCGCTATTATTCATAACAAAATTTGATTATTCAGGCAAATTATTAACCGCAAAAATTTTAGCCTCATACATTTTAACTTGTTAATTATCTATTAACGTTAAATATCTTCTATAAAGAAAGGTAACAAATGGGGCGAGAATTTTTTAACAACACAAGACCGAGAAGAACTGTTCAGTAGAAATTAATAGGATTTCAACGGCGCGATGACGTGAAAAATTCATTGCGAGTCGATTACGAAATGTCGTTAAAGTTACATCAGCGCGGGAAGACGAGAGAGAGAGGTTTGTTACCGCGACCGCGATTTGCGTTAAGATTACAATTCACTTACCAGGAACACCGTCCTATCGCTTTTCTCGGGCTTGTCGCACTTATCGTCGTGATGTCTGCTGGTCGATGGTGTCGGGGAATCCGTCATCATCTGATCTTGTTACGGGCAACTCGCTCGCCAATGCTCATCACTCCACACAACGATGATGATACCCGCGAGCATTTTCGATTCGCGACGCGTAGCGAGGCCACGCGATTCGCATACCGGTCGACCGGAAGTCAACCGTCGAGTTTACGGTCTAAAGGTGCGTCGGGTGCACCGATATAATCGCCGCAGTCGCAAACTATACTTGGCGCGCATTCCCGTCACCGTTTTTTTTTCTCTTTCTCTTTTTTTTGTGCCGCCGGTTATTTTTACGCGATCAATCTCGCGTCACTTAAAGCTGCCTGATAATAGGCTTATCGCTTTCTCGGCAGTAGTATAGTCATCTCTCGGGCACCGGAGCGGTGCGGTCGCCGCAGCGTGCTCGACCTTTTCCCCTCGTGTGCTTTTTCAAAGACTCGTGCGACATATTCTAATGGGATGTAGCGTTAATCGGATCGTACACCTTTTTTTTTCCCGCGTTCAACTTTGCACGAATCGGTGATATATATATATATATATATATATATATATATATATATTTTTTTTTTTTTTCCGTAGGATTAAATTTCCAATTCTCGGGAGAGAATGGGATCTCGCAGCGAGGAGATTTGTCGCCGATATCGAACCGCGGAAGATTTTGTACAACCAGACGAATATACTACATATATAAATTGCAATTCAGATTACAACTGTATATCTCGACGTTTAACGGAAACGTTCCGATTAAATCTGACGTGTGTCAAGCCGAGATCTGACAGCCGCGTGTCACGCGAGCGGCAAGTTTTACGAACGGAATTTAGGTTTACGCGGTGATCCACGACGATTGACGACGTCGCGCGACAACCTCGTCCCTTCGCGTCCTCATCATCATCATCTGGCGTGGGCCGACGTGAGATGGAGACGATATATCTCGTGGAAATTGCGCACCCTTCTCTCTCTCTCTCTCTCTCTCGCGTGCGCTTCCTCTCCTCTCACGGCATCTCTCACCTCCAGATCACGAAAGATCAGCACCCTAAGAGCTCTCAGCGACGAGGACGAGCTGATACTATATGCGCCGTAGCAACACACGCGACAGACTGAAACGTGGGTTTCGCCCTCGAGCTCTTTCACTGCCGCGCGCCGCCCTGCGCCGAGCGCGCATGTCTGACTCGCGCTACGGCGTTCTACTGCGACCGTCTTCGAGTTTCGCGCACCCCTGCAAAAATAGGCAATTTGTCCCTCTACTTGATAACGTTAACTGTACAGCAGCGTGATTTTCTCTTATTCGGATTCTGAACAAAGTCGCTGCCACAAGCTACGCGGGACAGTCCATTATTATGCCATTACGGGGCAGAAGTGATTTTCAAGTGTACGATAAAAACTTTTTTTTTTTTTTTTTCTTTTTTTTTCAAAGCTAAGTTTTCACGTAAATCGAATTTGTATGTACATCGAAGAATTAGTAACGTTATTTCTCTATTTCGTTTTTTAAACTTGTATGATTTTATGACGCGCTTTTTAAAAGTGATTTTAAAATGTGTCCGTGAAAAAAAATTTTTTTACGCTTTAGGTTTTCAGATAAATCGGAATTTAAAATTGGAAAATTATTAATAGCATTTCTCCGTCTTAAATTTGCATTTTCAACGACATGCTATTTTGTAGATTGATGAAGTAGTTTTAATAATGACTCTTCATCAAGGTATAACTGTCTTTAAAAATGATTATTGGTCAAAAGTGATTTTCAAATGTATAACGAGAACTCTTTTTTTTTTTTTTACAAAGCTACGTTTTCAGAAAAATGTAAATTGAAAGTCGGAGAATTAGTAACATTATCCGTTTTAAATTTGCATAATTCATTCCACAAATCGACGCGAACTCTTTTTAATAGCGGTTCTTTTTATCAAAGTACGACTGTTTTTAAAAATATAATTTAAAAAAAAGTAATTAATTTTAAAAATTGCTTTCACAAATGACAATTGTGTGTGCCAACTTTTGGAGATATTTTTTTATCAATTTTAAAATGAAGAATATTGATATATTTTATTTGTATTAGTTTAACTGCAATAGAAAATGTTTTCGTTTTTTTTTTTATAAAAAAATTCAGAGACAATATGCATGAAATCAAAATTTTATTAAACAATAACATTGATTATATTTGACTATCTGTCATCTCTTTCAGGTAGTTTAATTATTTTCCGTCCCTAAAAAAACTGCATTAAATGAAAAGAATAATGCTAGTTTTAACATGCACAATGTATCCGATGCATTACGTACCTGCAACATACTTTTAGCCAAGAAACATATACAATTCTATTTCAGCGTGTCGCGTTTCGTCGAGCCACTTTATGCGAAGCATGCAGCTGCATACTTCGTATGCCACAAAGGTATATCGGTCTAATGCAATTTCGATACCTTAATTGACGTCGTTGCATCTCGATAATGTTGCACGTCGATATTTTTGCAAAGCGCGCATAAGCCATTTTTCAATTTCGCTTCGGTAAACTTTCGCTGACATTATTACCTTTCAAGTTAGAATTCGAAAATTTCAGTCAAGTTAGAACCTTTCAAGTTAAAAAAAACTCGAGTAAATTTACGTAATTTTTGCAGCACAAACCGTGGAATATGCCGCATGTGACTTTATCGCGTATGATTGTAAAAAGTCTTTGAAGTTCTCGGAAAGTTCTTCCATCATTTCTTACAGCAACTGTTTGGCTTCAGAACGTCAAAGTAAAATTTAATTTTGAACATTATATTCGAAATACTAGTCAATACGGATTGATAAAATTCTATTAGAAATGCACAAATTGAAAAATATTAATATTCTCCTTATAAAGAATATACGAGTATGTGTGTGTGTGTGTGTGTGTGTGTGTGTGTGTGTGTGCGTGTGTGTAAAATTACATGTATATACCTATATATAATTTTTATGCAGAGACAAATTTAAATGCGCCAAAAAATTACAATATCACATGAATAATAAGTGTAGACTTGCATTAAGGAATAATACAAATGTATAACATTTTCCATTATTTATTGTGCATTTTTCCATTTATTATTTATGTAATTTTATAACTCTTTTTTTTTTACAGTGTATGCGCGAGCCGTTTTTGTTATTGTGACAACAATTCAGCTACAGTTCTATTAGCGATAAACTCTTGCATCTACACGTTATACAATATAATCTCGACACGCGGTACACGCGTTCAGCATTGAATCATGGAGCATGTGCACACGACAGTTTCCATATCTGCATTATATATTATACAATTATACAAATTGACAACAAGCAGTTGCTGATCGAGTTGTCGCCGTCTCTCGCAGCGGCTCGATTGCCGAATTATTTGATTATTATTCGAGATTGTTAGACTTTGCCAATATCGAATTTAATTCTCGCTGCGAATATTGATACGCGATTGATTGACATATGATCGCGATGAAATCGGTGAGAATTTCGTCGGCGAGTCATTTATCAAGCAACCCTGTTGTCGACGTAATTGCACTTTTTATCTACTCGTACTTTTTCGGATTCTTCTTACTTATAGACATCCTCACATTTTTCCACTCACTCTTACAGCTCATCAACCCTTGCCAACTTTGCGCCACCTTTCTTTTTTTTATTTCGTCCTTCGTGTGACAGATTGTAGAAGGCAAGACAGAGCGATCGATTGTCTTAATAGGAAATAAATTTAAGACTTGTCCCTTCTTGCCTTCCTCTGGGGATAATGCTGGAAATTAAAAGCTTGGGATACGACACAGCCCCTCTCATAAATTTTCCGCCGATGCTTACAAACTCGTCGTGTAGAATTTAAAGAGGCGATGGATCCAGGAGCAGATCCAGAACACGTTCCCGCCCATACGTTACATGATGATACATGATCCGCGCATCTGCGGTTTAAACCTAACCCGGTGGGAAAAGCAGATAAAGGGGGTTTCGCGGGGCTACGGTTTCGCCGATACTGACAAAGCAATCTTTGAAAGGGTATAACGTTGATGGTCGCAAAATAGCCGTGATGCTTGACCGAATCGATTTTTCTATTCCGCTTCTTGGACAGTCGGGGTGTAACGTGTGTCATCCAGGAACGATCGAAATTTCTTAAAAAATTAGACTTTCTAAGAATCGCACGCGCAGTGGACGCTTTTCAAGCCAAGAATACGTAGCTTCCATTCTTGGTACGATCGATAGCCCCTTCTCAAATTACTTCCTGACAATGGCACCTAGGTACGATCACCGGACAATTCAATTTGTCGAAGGGTCCCGTAAAAGAATCATCTGGCAGCAATGTATAGGGACAGGACTCTCGAATATCTCGGATAATATCGGGGAAAATTTTCCTTCGGATAATAAGTTTGATTAAAATATACGAATATATTGTTATTAAAATATACACTCAAAAAAATGATCTTGCAACTTGACCACAAATTTTCTAGGTGTACAAAATTAACTGAAGCAGATAAATTATTAACAAATACTGTGACACTGCTGCTGTGATATATTTGGACTTAATCAATTTAAATGACAGAGACAGAATTTATATCCGCGTACTATTAGTGTAATTTAGACGGAAAATTTTTCTGCGACGCCTATCTTTAAGGCATATTATCAAGGACAAATATATTTGTAATTAATATTTGGCAATGGGATCTAAATTTTCTAGAGGTATTGCTAGAATATCGCTGCTTTAAATTTTATACGTAACAAATAATATTCTAGCAGATACAAAAAAGTAGCGGTAATAAATTTTAATTGAGGCATCTAGAAATCTATCTACATTAGCAAAATATTTTTTTGAGTGTATATAATATTTATTTTCCAACATTAAATAAATTAAAATAAATAAAATGAATAATATATTTAGCAAAACAATTTAATTTCTTGTCACGAAACGATAATCATGTTTTTTTTAAAAATTATTTTTATTTTCAAGAGGAGCTCCTTGACTGTAAGAACAGCGGTTACACGTTAACCGACTTATCACAAACTGCCGTTCGTATGTTCGTGACAACTCTTAACTGCCTCTTTAATGATTCTGTCGTCGTTGAGAAATCGTTAGTTTCTGCGGCGAATGGTCGGTATACTGTGAGCCGACCCTAAACGGATTACAAATTACAAACGCGGCTCCTTTGGTCTCTCTCGCGGAAAATTATAGGTCCGTAAATTCCACTTTCACGTCGTGGCTTATCGCAAAGATCCTTTTTTTTTTTTTCGTCGGTCTCGTGTGACCCTCTCGCGGGAGGAGTAGAAAGGGGGGGAGGGGGGTAGGGGGGTGCGATCCTTTTCTAGACTTTACAACGTCGCGCACTCGTGTAGAGTATACGTTGTATGTATGTGCAGAGGGTTTATTTTTTACCGGGTTTATTATATTATACACAGTCGTAATTGCGGAAGATTTGCATATGCACGCGATAAAAAAAAATATATCAGGATCTTTGAAAAACTCCGTGCGATAATCTTGTGAGAGATATATATTGTAGGAATAATATCGTTAACAGACACCCACAGATTTAACAAGGATAGATTTCTAGAACGCTCTTGGCGTATAATGGTTATTATTACAATTCCAAAGCCTTATGTAAGTATCGGTTGGTAGATTACGACCGCCTCCAGCGGATTGCATTACGCTATTTCATTGCGATGACATTACAGCGACGCATGTAGCTACATGAACATCATTAACATGCGGAGGATAAACGGCATGACGAAGATATTCACTGACGTGTCTTCACGGTTATCTTACTTCTCATCGAGAAACATGTATAGTATATACATACGTATCCATTTCACGTATTACGTCATTAGAGTATTCCGTTTCCATTCCCTTCGTTCTATTAATTAAAAATGGAGAAACGTCACTCTTGATGTAATAAATCCGTTCAATTACAATATGTATAGTACAATCTACGTTTTTTATTCATTACGTTTATTGATTACAATTGTATCAGGGTTTCGTGTATTTTTGAAGTTATTTTTTCATCGCTAATCGATCGATGAGATGAGAGTGCGAGAGGTAAATAGCCAAGCCTCAAAATATATATTAAACGGTCATCTGGTATTAATTAGTGAACGCGAATTGCGCCCGAGAGAACGTCGGCAGGCAAGGGGTGGTTATCGACCATTCCTGCTACATGCCACAAATTATCTCATTGGCCATATATGACCTTGGCCGCAGATTCTGCTCGCGTTACTTTCGCACTCCGTAATCTCAGCTCCGATGTTAAAACAATTTCGATACGGATTAAACCGCAAACAAATTCCACCGATTGATCTTGCTTTATAAAAATCATTCGTCTTGATGACATGGCTGTATGCTATCAAAAATTTGTAAAATGTTAAATTTAAAATTTTTTTACATACGCAATGGTATCAAGAAGAATGAATATAAAATACAAAGTACATATATATATATATATACATATGTTTTTTTTTATATTTATGAAACACGTGTTTCCTTGTTAGCAATTCATTACATGTACAGATGTGTAAGCGTAAATATTTCAAATTTGACCGCAAATCAATGTTTTTTATTTTTTTTTTTTTTTTTTTTTTTTTTTTTTTTTCGAAAATGATAGATTTGCGTATTAAAATGGTTATGATTCATTTACATAGAGAATATTACAGTTATTGTGCAGCGGGAATATCCGAACGCGTTCTCCCGTACATTTATGCATTCTGGCATATTTTATCATGCAACTTCTCACAATCGCGATTTGCTTTATATTGTAGATCTCCTCTCCATTCGGATTTTATATATTTATTCTCTCTCTTTGTTTTCGAGAAATTTCAATATATTTTTAACAATGCAGAATACGCAATTCCTTGTCTTTCACTTCGATCCATCCTCTTGATTTTCTGTTTCAGGAGCGTGGCTCTCGTTTTCTTTCTGTTTTCTATTTCTCTCTCTCTCTCTCTCGCTCTCTCTCTCTCTTTGCCTCTCCTCGCCCTTTTTCCATCTTTTCACTTATTTGCGACGACAAGGCAATTCGTCGTGTAAACATGCCTTCTCGAAAAAGCCGCAGACCACACTCGAATCTCACCGATTCGTCGCGAGTACACACTTTCTCAAAGAAAGCACGATATTCGGGCTAACAAGATTCTTTTTTTTTTTTTCCACGAGTTTTTACAGCGCGTTCGCAGTATTACGTGTTTGGCTTTAAATTTGCAAGATGAAGTTATCGTGGAGCTACCAATCAATCAAATTGACCCACTTTTGCGAATGAAAGGGTAACCATGTATACCGCTTGTAGAGATATAATGTGATCTCTCGTAATGAGAAAATAGAATCGCTGTTAAAGGAAAACCGCTCTCTGGGGGGAGGAATCGCGAATGCTCGCGGAAGAAAATGAATGGTAACCGACTGCGGAATGCACGCGAAATAGTTGCGGGAAATAAGAAAAAAGTTGTAATTTCATGAACCTTCTAAAGGCAAATTGTTTTCCGCGTGTGAAATTGTTACAGCACGCTCGGTAATTGGATTTTTAGTAGCCACCAGCCACATGTGTTTCGTATTGAAATTCTATTCTGGGGAAGAACATTTGGCAAAATGAATTGTGTACTCTCTAATTATCGATATATTTTTAATTTTATTTCAAAAATTCGCAAATGAGTGGAAAGTTATTTATAATTCATGATTAAATAAAGCTAAAAAAATATATTTCATCGAGAAATTAAACACGCGGCTGCACGAATATAATAGTACTCATAAACATATGTGGTTCAAAGAAATTTCGTAATTACAAGCGTTGTGCGTTGTTATGCATTTTGTCGATATACGATTATAAAAATATCTCTTTATTCGCGAGGAAAAAAAAAATAGATAAAACAGCAGTGCCGAAAGAGTGCAATTTGTATTATTAGAAGCAACGATGTTAGCGCGGGCTTTGATGAAAATAATCAAAAGCAATCACTCTCTCTTTCTCCATAATACTGATATAACACAGAGTTAGTCGGTATTTTGGGGTTAACGCGGTTTGATGAGTCCGCTGCGGTATACACATATAACACAATTTACAACGTGCCACCAATTATTCCAAACTACCAGTTTGACCTGAAACGATAAAATTGCACGTCATCAAACTACGTTAACCCAGCATCATCGGAAGAATATATAAGCGTGACATATACTGACAAAATGCGTGCTGATATTAAGAGAAAAGAAAAACGATATAGACATCGGCCCATTTGGCTCATTAGTATTTGTCTCACAATTATTATTTGTCTTTGAAATAATATAAATAAAGACAGGGAAATTTTAAAAATTATTAATTAAAATATTAATAAAATATCAATAAATTTTTTATTTTAAATTCGTAAAACCATAAATAATAAGGAAAAAATTTTAAAACACTCAAAGTATAAATAAAAAAAATTTTAGTTTGCATTAGATTTATAACTATAGTCAAATACAAGATATATTTTTTTGTACTCTCATAATTATGGTCAAAAATAGTGCGTTTTAAATACGGACCTATATGAATATCTGTTCATAATTGAAGATTGAATATACGAAAATAGAAAATATAATATGTCATAAATAGGTTCCATATATAAAAAGTAACTGTTAAATTCGTTACCGTTACTAAAAAAAAAAAAAAAATGTAACTACGTTACCGCTAGAGTTACAGAAAAAAATGGTAACGCCGTTATCACTTTGTTACTAAAAAAAAAGTAACGGTAAGGGCGTTACTTCCCAACCTCGATACTTTTATGCACAAGGAAGTTGAAATTACCGATAAAAGGAGACTATGGGTACTTTGGTCCATCCGGTTTGACTCGGTGTCATTCAGCGATAGTGTAACTGTCAAATTATGACATGCGCATCCAGATATAAAAAAAAAAAAAAATAAATAACTGTGAGCTGAATGATACCGAGTCAAACTAGATGGACCAAAATATTCATAGTCATCCTTTATCACTAATTTAAACTTTCTTTTACATAAGAATTTATTTACATTATTATTTATTATTTTAAAATTTCGAAAGAAACTACATGTTGAATTCACGCTCTTTTTTACTTTTTATTCACGATTACATTCGATAAGCACAATCGCCGATTGAATAATGAAAGGAAGAAATGTGAGAGAAAGGAAAGAGCGAAAGCGGCAAATAAGAGTATCTGTCTTGAAGTATTTGTTCTGAGTGAAAAGCTTCAAGCTTCTTTTGTACCGCGTTTGCACGAATAATCTTCCGCTCGATAAACAGAGGATTGTCTTTGTAATTTGATGCAGCATCAGCTAGAAGTTAAAAACTCGATAATTCGTCTTTGAATGCGCACGATCCAATCCCGAAATATCTAAACAACTTCAAAACTAGGGTAAACCTACAAGATAACCATAACTGTTGGTCAATACCTTTGCCTTTAATCTACTCCAACATTTCCCGGAAGACTTGCGCCAACCTCTGGATCTCGTACGATCGTAAATTACGTCCTGAACTAATCATCATTCTCTCGGATATCCGAAGATCTCGACTTAGATCGTGTCGCATGTTTATGGCAGCGACGAATTCTCCCCCATCTCGTCACATAAGCCACATTTCTCTCCCCTCGGGTTTCAAGACTAGGATTACCTCAAATATCCCAGAAATGTCTTATTTATAAAAATCCAATGATCCAGGGATGTTATCGAGTATAAAAATAAATATTTTCCTTGAATAACACAAATTAGTTATACAACTTTTCTCTAATTATTAAATATATAAAATAAATTATATGCATAATATAAATATATATATATATATATATATATATATATATATATATATATAAATTTATTTTCATTTATTTAATTTTTTATTTCTAAAGGAATGAAAGAAATAAGATATGTGAGCAATAATGAGTACCAAGATATTTGAGAAGTAAAGTTTTCAAAGAAAAATACTAGTCGCGATCTTTCTTTCACTTCCGTTTACGAGCGGTAGATATCCTCTTACGAGACCTCTGTAAATACAATTTAACCAAGAAGGAAGGCGTGATCATCGGAACAACGAGACCGGTGCTTCGGTGAATTAGTGCCAATTAAGTTACAACTTTTTAGCTGGCGCGGTGTCAATATACGACTGCCACGTAATTCCTTTCTTCGTGAATGACGATGAAAAAATTAGCTTGTCACCAATTGTCCCCTTTTAACTTTTCGTTCCGTTGTGTATTACAGTGTGTATTTCAATTTATTATTAATTTGTTTTTCAAACAAGATGTACTCGAATATCGCTTTCTTTTATTTTTCTCAAATGTGTCTTATGACTAAAAAAATATAAACTTGATATTCCGAAAGATGTAGATATACATATATACGTATATAAAGAAAGTATCATACAAATAAGGCACGAATTAATTTGACAATTATTTATATCGTGTAATTGAAAGCAAGCGAACTTGCTTACTTTATCAAAGTCGGAAATGGCCTTTAAATCCTGATAAGATTGATTTTTCTATATTCATCAAGCATTTTTTACTAGATTTTTTTACTTGTCGAACAGTATCTACTCTATAAATCTTGAACCCATTCTTTCGTAACATCCTGTATACTTTGCGAGAGATTTTTGCTCGAATAAATCACGATAAAACTTCAACGTGATACTTGAAAGTATCGGAAAGTATATCCGCAACGTAAATATGGTTAAATAAGCCAATCAAGAGACGACTCTGTCAAGCGAGAAATATATCGATGATCTGTCATGACTCGGATCTCGCCGAAAGCTCTCTTGGCTCGATCCTGGCAGGATTCCTTTAAAAATCCATTTAAGAGGATTTTCGTCGACGCTTTAATGGATGCATCAGATAATTGAGAACCATTTTAGAACGTCTTCATCTCGACTTGGATTAAGTATATTCACATAGATTTGCACGACCACGCGCGCGCGTAGCTCGAGGAGGATTACCTTCCTCTCTCGCGGCATCTTCATCCTCCTGAATCCTCTCTTTCTCGTCCTTTGTCCCGGTTTGAAACTGGAAAGACTTGGCCATTCATAAGGATCGACAATGTACGATACAGCCAATATCGTCCTATATATTTTTCCAAATCCCTAATTAGTCGCGCGAGATGTCATCCTGTCTACTCTAAATAATATAATGAAAAGTGTCAAATAAAATTGTAAGTAATGTGTTTTTTTTTATACATGCAATAAGTTTGATGAGATAAGATTTACGTTAAGGTTGTCTATTTGAATTAGTTTTCCCTACAGTTTTTAATTTAGCGATTGTTTTCACTGTATAATGTATGCAATATTTATTTATAATATTTAGTATACTCTATATAATACACATCCTATATATTTTTCGAAACCCCTAATTAGTCGCGCGAGACGTCATCCTGTCTACTCTAAATAATATAATGAAAAATGTGTCAAATAAAATTGTAAGTAATGTGTTTTTTTTATACATGCAATAAGTTTGATGAGATAAGATTTACGTTAAGGTTGTCTATTTGAATTAGTTTTCCCTACAGTTTTTAATTTAGCGATTGTTTTCATTATATAATGTATGTAATACAATTTATTTAGTATACTATATAATACACGCGCATAAATATACTATAATATTTAGTATATTGTATAATACACGCGCATAAATATATTATAATTATAATATAATTATTTATGCAACGAGCCGCCATTTAGTTCACTTCTTTCATTTGCAAGCGAGGAAAGTCAAAGCTGATCGAATAAATTTAAGGCGCGAGAGACGGTAGACACCTGTAAAAAAGATCAACTCGTTTATGCAGAAAAGTTTCGTAGCGTTGTATAAAGTATACCGATTTTTGAATTGTAAATAGGTATCCCCATCGAAAAAGTTGAAAGCCAGCGATAAAATGTTAAACGTTCATTGCTACTTGCGTCTGCTAAACAGATTATTCGGAAAATAATTCGGCAATAATGGATAAGAATGGATAAGAATATTTCTCTGCGCCAGCACAAAGATACTTATATATGTAGAATAATATTAAATATGTAAATTAAAGATGAAATTAATTGTATAATAGTAGAAATTATCCAAACTTACAACATAAAAATAAAAGAATCATAGCGGAATTATTTAAAGCGATCGATTTGTCGTCATTTTTCTCTGTGTTTTTTTTTTTTTTTTTTTTTTTGTTTAAAATATATTCCTAGAGAGAGGGAAGACGTAAGAAAGACGTCGCAATGATCTAAGAAACGTCAGAGCGGCGAATCGCTTATTGGATTAACAATCTAATGGATAACTCTGGTGAATTGCTCTATACGGTGCGTGTCTGTGCGTAAATTGAACAAATTATAGAAGAATGCCTTTGGTGTTCGTGGGTGGACACCCTCTGCCCCTATAGTAGCGGCGGTTTTGCAATAGAATAGACGGCGGTTCTCAATTCAATCTTGAATCTTCATCTGAGAAGACGTCAGTCAGCGTAAAATATCATCTAAAATCTTCCCGTACAATTTTTTTCCTTCATACAATTTTTTCTTCAACAATTCCTTTGTTAAAAATATTTAAAATGGAATTAATTTAAATTTAACTAACGTATACATAATACGTGCAATTTATTTATTCACATATTCTTTAGAAATGGTCGTTAATTATTTTTTTTTACTTAATTAATAATTAATTAATTGCAACACAAAGATGAAAATATTCTATGTATTGTGAAAATAAAATTTATTATTGATCAAAAACATTAGTTGCTGTTGGTCGATTGTTTGCGACATGAGTACCTCTTTAAGCTTCAAGTTGTGTAACGGACAACTGGGCATAATTATGAGAGATGATATGTGTGTGTATGTGTGTGTGTGTGTGCGTGTGTGTGTGTTAAGATCATACAAGACACGAATCACATCTTGAAGCAAGATCAGTGTTTCGTGAAAGACCGAGGGGTCCACGTGTGTGAAAAGAAAAGCCGAATATTTTTTCAGTGTAATTTTAATACGAATGTCCTATTTTCAGTGTAACGCGTATATAATTACAAAAGGAATGCTGAGCTTTTTTTGGATATTTTATATATGTGCGATAGGTAATGTATGCGAAATATATTATAACAAATGCACATGTGTATATTGCGATTCTATACGCGTATCATCTTGAAATATGGAAATAATATTGGTATCGTGTCAGAGAGGAAAAATTGTCAGAATTTTGAAACTTTATTTTCGAGACTGTTGCGTTTTATCATGTTTATACAAGCATCTATTCGAAATAAAGATATTTCGGAAGACAATAAATTGATGAAAGAAATTTAGACGGTGCGTTTCTTTCTTTTTCTTTTTTTTTTTTTTTTTTTTTTTTTTGTTCGTTTCAACTATCATCACTTTCTTGATAACGCGTGCAAGTCGTTAGAGATACGTACCAGAAAGCGCGCATCAAATTTACGCGAGGAGAAATATTAATTGGAAATATTATAGGTATGTGTTTAAGAGAGATGTGGGATATAAAAAAAAAATTTAATTTCTTAAAAGGCTTTTTTTCTCACCAGAACGGTCTCGCGCGTCATTTGCGAATGATTGATCCATTTTATTGTTTTCTCACTTTAGATAATCGTTGCGAGATAAGAAGGAATATACTCCGAGCAACCTAGTTCTCGTAATCGAAACAGTACCGTAATCGGACTGAAATATCTCCCGTATATAAGGCGGCATAATTGTAGCCGTATTTCCGTATGTGTGAATCGATCCTCTTTGAGAAGGAAAACCCACTCGGGTCGGAGGTATATACATAAAATTCTACCTTATCGCTCGCTTACTCTGGCACACGCAACTTCGGCAATCGATTCCGTTCGCCTCGACGAGTTTCCGCGAGTGCGTGAGCGAAGGCATAATCGCGCACTGCAGTTTTGTTTTCGCACGACCTAAGCGAAGGTTGTGCGTTATGCAGGCCACGCGGCATTGTAGTAACGTCATGTAGTAATCGATCAGACAAGAAAAGAGAGGACTTTTGCGCGTGCATTTCATATGCTTTAAAGAAATTTCGCGCGGTCACGCATACGAAATAATTCGAGCATTTTTATGTTGAATGAAAAATGCAGGAGAAATATATAAGAAATAGTAGGAAAAAAACACAGGACGAATATTTTGCGTTGCGAGCAATATTGTTGAACAACGATTAGTTTTCATTTTATTGTAATTATTATAATTATGTCACTCAAAAAAAAAAAAAAAATGATCTTGCAACTTGAACAAAAATTTTCTAGGTGTACAAAATTAACTGAAACAGATAAATTATTAGCAAATACTGTGATACTGCATATATTTTGCACTTGATTAATTTAAAAACGACAGAGACAGAATTTATATCCGTATTATTAGCGTAATTTAGACGGAAAATTTTTCTGCGACGCCTATCTTTAAGGCCTATTGTCAAGGACAATTAAATTTGTGATTAATATTTAGCAATGGCATTTAAATTTTCTAGAATATCGCTGCTTTAAATTCTCTACGTGACAAACAATATTCTAACAGATACAAAAAGTAAGCGATAAATTTTAATTGAGACATCTAGAAATCTATCTACATTGGCAAAATATTTTTTTGAGTGATTGCAAATTTACGTAGACATCTACATGTTATATATTGTATGTATTTTTTTTTTTTTTTTTTTTTTTTTACAGAGACGTATGCTACAACGAGCAGCGACTTTCGAAGCTACCCGACGACAATAAAAACCTATGAAAATGATACAGTTTTATTGCCCTGCTATGTGGAAGATCAGGGTATGCCATTATTAACGATCGATTATCCTGCGTCTTTTTGTCTTCTCTCGAAATGATTGATAATACTTCTTTCCCATCTGGCACCAGAGTTTTCTCATCACAAGATGTCAAGTCGACACGTATACACACATGTACAAACAATAGGGTGAAATTACTACCACTTATAAAATTACTCGACACGTTTAAACTACAATCTCAGTCTCGCGATAACGAAACACATCGTTTTTTATCATTTTGTTTTTTTTTTTGAAAACATCGTTATTTTTATCTATACGAGCGTACAAAATCGGAATAAAGAGGAAGAATATTTCCAGTCTACTTATCACTATGTGTCTCGTCTCGCCGAAAGAGCATTATGAATGATTCGTCATGAGTCTTGTTGAAGCACTTTATATTAAAGCAAAAACATTTACTCATTATTGCACATGTTTCTATTTTTTTTTTCTTCTCTGGTACAAGCTCGGGAGCAGAAAGTACAAACTTTCTTTCTGAGGTTTGCAAACTACTTTCTTCCATCCTCGTTAGCAAGTAATAACCGTGTTACGTGTGTCGAGTTCAAATGTCAGTTTTTCCGGATGACGAGTGGGGTTTGTTGAAGCGGGTAGAAAAGCTTGTTATTTCTGCTCGTGTAGGCGCGCAAACTAGAATAAGATGGTGGCGAGAGGGGCACCTTCTGGCCGACAGTTTGGAACCAGTTTGGCCTCCCGAAAGAATTCTAATATACAAGAACGGTAGCCTGCAGGTGCTAAACGTGCAGCGGGAGGATAGCGGTGAATATGTGTGCCAGGTGATTCGGCCGTCTCCCTGGGGACACGTTACGCAAGTACACGAGATCGAAGTAATGTGTAAGTACGATTATAATAGTGGCCACAGATGTGTGTCGAGATAAGCGTCCCCTTCTCTAGAGTATGATATCCCAAAAGAATTCTTCTTCTTCTGTACGACTTGTCCCGTTGAAAGGATTCGTTTCCGTGTTTGCGAATCCATCCATCTTCCTTCAGCGTTTATTCAGAATCGTTTCTCCACTCGACTGCTTCACCCGCGTCTCTGTCCAAGCAAAGATCTCAATTTCGTACGAGTAACGTAAAGTTGTTATATATGGTAAATGTATTTGTCCTTTCTCGCTCTATTCGTTCAGATCCACCAAGCGTAAAGACTATACCGGAGTCCGGAGAGCTGGAGGTTAATCTCGGAGAGGAGGTGCACATGCAATGCAAAGCGAAGGGTGTACCGACCCCCGTCATAAGTTGGAAGATGGAGGTAAATCGATACTCTCTCCCTGGCTTATTCGATATACAATGCCAATGATATTAGACGATTCGCTTAACGTAAAGGATGAAAAATGTTTGACGGATGTCGAGGGGAAGAGAGAGAGGAAATACACCCAAAAAAAAAAAAAAAAAAAATATAGAGATGCTTCGCGCGAACAATAAGTCAATTAAAGTGGATTACATGTGTATACTCTTGTGATAAAGAGCAACGTGCATCTTTTGCTCCTTCTTCTTTTCTTCCTTCTAGGGCAAAGAAATGGCATTGCGGGATGAAAGATCAAACTTGACTTTTCTTGCTGATAACCGCAATTGTTCCGGCAGATATACCTGCGTCGCCACTAATGAAGTCAGCGATCCTGCCGTTGCGCATATAGACCTACGTATTAGATGTGAGTCATCGTGTACATTTATATCCCCATCTTTCCTTGCGCTGATCCCTTTGTAATATTGTGTTTTGCTCTCTATGCTATTCTTACTGCTACTTTTTTTTTCCCTCCCTTTATTAATTCTTAAATTTCCTATGTTTCTTCATTTCGTAATAGCAGCTTCACGATATCGTATCAAACGTGTAGGGTGAACTAGGGTATGATGCCCATACGGAAAAGATGGCCGTAGGCTGTAATTTTTTCAATAATCGCTACATAGTGCGCTGTTTTAGTCACTATCAAAGATAATCGATATTTACAATAGTTTATGCGCGTACGTTATTCGAAATAACGATATTGTGAATCTTTTTTTACTACCTGCAAAGTTTTTCATTCGTCCACTAAAAACTGTTATATCGTCGAATAATAAAATTACCGTTAAGCTATCGACGTTTGACATATTACAAAAATATGTAAGTTATTGTTATATGGCCTATAATGTTTATTTTCGTCTTTACTATTTTTTTATAAATATTATGGCCATCTTTTGCTTAAAAGTTGAGTAAGATGGCCAATGCTTATGTTGTACCATTTTGATAATATAAAATTTCTATGAAATATTTTCCTTTTAATTTCGATAATATTACGTAATTTAAGCTTCATAAGATAATATGTCAAACACTATTAAAAAATAAAAGTATGTTTTTTGCATTTGAAAAAAAACTGTGGCTATCTTACCCGAGTTTACCTTATCTACGCGATTGATTGTAACTTTATTTACAATTGAAACAATCATGTAAATTAGACACACTATCCTCGGTTATGTACATATAGCTAGGCGTAATTAAGTTAAGAAATTGCTACAGATTGCCTCTTTGATATTCCAATCAAACGCATAAGCGAGTCAATTATGTTCGTATGTACATACGTACACTTGCTACGAGTGTTTTGCAGACATTAATCGACCATCTTCGTGACCTGTATTAACAATCTACTTTTGTGATACGAAAACAAGTGTTACATGTGCGTTTCAAAAACATATTTTTAATGAAACGCGATGTTTTGATTGAATAATTAAATACTATTAGCTCGAAGCAAATGTCAAAATTAAAACATTAATTCTTGTTGACAATCTTTCGTTGATCTCTTTGAATATTCGGTATTAAACATCTATAAAAAATGAAAATTGTTGTGCAGACAAACCGGAAATCTATGTGAAGAAGCCGTGGGTGCACGCGTTTCCGGGAATACGAGTACAGCTGGATTGCACGGCGATTGCCTGGCCCGAGGCGAAGGTAAAACTAATGCCTTTCTCCAAAAGACGTCGCGACTGCCGTCTCGTTAATTAACAGTTCGAACAACGATTAATGCGACAATTTGCGCGAGTACGCGCCACGACGATTCGTAGTCGGACTTTTAATTAACTTTGCAAGCGCGAGGAACGAGTTTATATCGGAGACTTCTGGGCGTGAGGGATGTGCTGTCGCTATGTTTCCCGTGTATTTTAAAACGCTACTTTTAAATATCAATGAGAGGGTCTGCTCGGAACGTGTAAAAAAATTTCCCTAATCTAATCCCTAAGAGAATATTTTAAAGATTTTTTCATGCAACTTTCTGTAGAGCAACTTTTTCTTGTTGTACCTGTTTTCTAATGTTTTCCACTTATATGAAGAAAAAATAAAAAAAAAAAAAAAACCACTTTAGTTTCAAGTGCTAGATTTGCAAATATAAATATAATATGAAGTTGAAAGAAAAAAATGAATAAGATAAACATTTTAATTTTTTTGTCACTAAAAATTACAATGAAGAACATGTAATGCATATTCAATACTTTGTTTTTAAAACATTGAATTAATATATTTTTAAACACAATTTATTTGTCAATTACGATATAAAAGCAATTATTAAAGAGAGATTTAAAAAATTTTAAAACTTTTTTCCGAGTTCCAATAAATTCCATGAAAATTTCCTGATAATATTCCATGTCTTTTCAGGGAGTAGATACTCTGGAATTAGAATAAAATAGATGAGCCCGCGAAAGGAATTTATTTCTGCGAAAATAAGTAGATGATTCGCCTCCCTTGCGCAAGGCCAATGAAAAATTCTATCCGCGCGATTAGTCGTCTCGGTCGAATAATCTCGGCACCCTCATTAACCCCTAAACTACTTTGAGAGATAAAAAGGGAGCCCCGCGATACAGGTCCTGCGCATATCGTAAAAATAAATTCCGTGCTCCGAAAACAAGGACTCTTATTAAAATCTTTGTTATATATACGATTAAAATTCTGTCTCTCTCTCTCTCTCTCTCATATCATTTGATAACGGAGGGAACGATGTATGATACGATGACAACTTTGGCGATTGGATCTCGCCGTTCAATATAAATACAAAATATTTTTCTGTCGTACGCCCTGGGAATCGTTTTTTAGATTTCAACGAGTTCTTCACGCTCAGTAACTAAATGAAACCGCCCCGCCTGCCAAGCAATTTCTCACCGTGATCCCTTAAAGCCAGTCGCACGTGACAAATCGATTCGTGGGGGACGTGACTTACGGCACTCTTTTTTTATTTTTTCGCAAAAAGAAAAAAGAGAACAAACCAGAAGAATTATATTATCGCTTTCGACAGTTAATCTGGCGAGTTCATCGGTTATCTTTTTAAAACAATAATTACATATAATAAATATTAATGTTATATATTATAAACTACAGGAATTTTCACATATATTCCATCATTTTTCTTATTAATCTTAATTTTTTTCTTTAGGTTGATTGGTATTTCAAAAACGAAACATTGACATACACATCGCGAATAGTGAGACATGACTCTGGGAACGATCATAGTCTGGTGATAAGGAATGTAAAGATAAGTGATTACGGTTCCTATGTCTGCAGAGGATCAAATTCTCTAGGAATCACTGAAAAAATGATTGAACTATCGGAGATCGCAAATCCGGCAATCTTCAAGAAAGAGTCGCGCAGCACGTCCAAGACATCGTATAACTTCATCTGGGAGGTCGACAGTTACAGTCCCATCATCGAATATCAGTTTTGGTTTCGTAAATATAAGGTGATACAATTTTGTTTTAAAAATAGTTTGAAATCATGAATTAATAATAATAGTCCTTCGCGAGGAAATCTCGAGAAAGTCAGCGTAAGATAAATGGAGGAGAAATCTCGTCTCGTCTCGTCTCGTCTCTCCTCGAAATAAGGCGACATGGGATCCATTTCGTGGATTCGTGAGTTACTCACGTTACGATTCTGATGGCTACCGTACATGCAAGGGGCGGTCGTGGAGAAATATTGAATAAAAGGCAACGTCTTGCGATAGCGTTATTTTATTACAATCTTCCATCACGTAACAATATTGATTGTGAAATCTGTATAATTTCTTATTTTAATTATAATCTTGTGATAAGATGGGCAAAAAATAATGAGCAAAGAGAAAAAAATGCAAAATAATGTTGGAAAATTATTAAGACACAAAAAATATTGGTTGTTTTATTATGACGAGCGAAGGGAAGATAATTCTCTTTTATAGTTAAAAAATCCTTTTTTAAAAATGACTCCATGCTATATCAGTTTGAAGTAACAAAGTATTTGACAGGTTTTCACGTTACGTATCTTCGATGTTACGTTTTCTTGAAAGCAACCCAATTTCCCACAGCAACCAGGCGTTATATAACTATTTTTATGTTCTCGCAGAGAGATGCTAACGGCAAATGGCACAGATTGTATATACCCGGTGACAACAACGCTGCCAGCCCAGTGCACGTTCATTCCTTCAATCTGACAGGCTTGGACACGGCGACCCATTACGAGGCAGTAGTTTTGTCCAGAACTCGCTACGGATGGAGCCATCCCTCAGCAATACTGCGCTTCCACACCGAAGGAGCTTGTGAGTAATAAAGATAAGTTGCTTCTTCTGTCATATTTTCGGCCATGATGCACCGATCGTGATAAGAAGAAACTCGGATCGCACGTAAAAATATATCGCGTCTTATTTTATAGCTATCGATTCCAGCGAAAATTCCCAGACTGATGATGATGATGAGCAAAACAGGATAACGGGTGAATATAACGATTTACCTTAAATTTTTCTTACTTGGCGTTAAAACTACTTGTTTCTTAAGATGACAATAAAAAAAGAAATCTTAGGAGAAATAAAAGTTATAGTTGTACAATTGATATTTGCTTATAGGTATACAACTTGCTTCCATGTCACAGCATTATCCTTTGGCAACGGATGTAAATGGATCAATGTATCATCGAGTGAAAACATTATCGTTGATGCTAAGTATGCTGTGTACTTTAATTATAACACTTGACAGCAGATTTTAAATGTTTGTACAAAATGCGAAAAAAATATAAAACAGATTGTTGTAATTTATATAATTATTTGTGTAAATTGTCATTATCAGTCACGCATGCTAATCGCATCATCGAGTCTTTTTCATTAACAAAAAATATTCCTGCACCCTTCATACGCATATAGTTACTGTGAGTTTACTCTAAAAAATAATGTAATGTAAAAATTTGACATATAAATTTTTATCTTCTTTTTTAATAATTTATGTAATTAAAGTAATTAAATCCAAAAATATTAATAGGATTTTAAGCAATTTTTATAAACAAGGTGAATTCGTCAATAAATTCTACTATATATCTCGGGACAGAATCTATAATACTTTTTTACCATTTGAAGACCAAGTCGTACCGTCAGTTGAATCAGTTGGAAGAACTTTACCTTGTGCAGAATTTGTCCCGGTGAGCGCCATAAAAAGAAATTTAAATCTGCATTATCAATTAATTTTTTTTCGTATTTTTTATTTTCTATCACATCTCTTCCAGTCTGTTTCAATTTCGTGTGCGGAAATATTGGAAATGTAATGGGTTTTATTAACAGGACATAGCGAGGAGTCATAATGAAATGAATTTAATTTAAATGTTATACAGTCTGTGAGAAAAAGAAGTATAATAATTTCATCCTTACTGCTTGACTGGTTGTAAATTGTTTTGTATTCTTGTACAATTATCTTATAATTATATAATAATAGTATAATATTAATATTATATCAGACAGATTCACACAACATCCGCGGTATGAATGGGGATGTCCCCTTGTTTATCCTTCTTTTCTCATTCCTGTTCATTTTTGCTATTAATAATGCTTACATTCCCCTGGTGACTAACATATGTAGCGCAAAATACTTGATAATCGGTCTCCTTTAAAAGTGAAAAATGTGTAAAAATGTGAACCCTCGATGCAACGACAGTATAGAGCATTACTGTTTTTCTTTTTTTTTCCTTTTTTTCTTTTTGTCTGTTCTGGGAAGTTAATTCACAATGTATCGTATTCCACTTGATTTTCTTTCTCTTATTTCATAATAGATTTTGCGATTTATTGGAATACTCCTAATTCCTGTCGGTAGCTCGAAGTTTCTCCTCAACAGCCTCTTCGGAGGCCTCCGATAGATCCGTCGCTTGTATGTACTTTTGCACGCCCACCAATGACTTTTTCAAAGCATCGAAGGAACTCGAATACAACATCTTCTTCTTAACCTTGGCCGTGTCGGGACACCACGACATTAAGAACAATTTCTGTTTCTTGGATGCCTGTAAAGGAAGAATAATGCAAAATAATATATTTCTAAAAACATTTTTTCGGCTGTCAAAGATTATTAGTATGCAAAATGAATCAGGAAACGTAGTGTACAAATGAAAATGATTCTTCCTTTGCAAAATTAAATAAAAAATCGAATAAAATCTTTTCGCGCAAAGCTTCATTTCCAAGAGAATTGAAATTTGGAAAAGATAACACATTTTAAGCTTGAGAATGATTCCTTCCTCCAATTCTTAAAAATATATATTGTAGAGAATAAAATACATTTAAAAAAATGATAATGTAATTACCTCAGAAGTACCCTGACATTGATGAGTATATTCAAAATCGAACAAGCCATAACGGCACTCCCCGCTGCCACCCTTCTGCAGATCCTCGAGGAAGGCGTCGTAAGCCGCGTCGCGAGGTCCGATGACTTCGACATCTATCTGCCTTTCGTCTTTGATGAAGAAGATCACATATCGGTGTTTTTTGTCTTTCTTTATCTCTTCGTACGTTGTCTTGCAAACGTCTGCGACTGTTACTCCAGATGCCTAGTAAAACATTGACGGATATAAATTACTGGGTGCTGAGAATGAAAAACGAGATGAATGATTACGCTGAATTATTAGTTGATCCATTCTTATTTTATATAAATTTATTTTACATTAATGTAAAATAATAATTGATTTAAAGAAAAATCTAATATCTTATTCCAGTTTATATCACGAAACAGGCTGAATGTATAATGATAGATTTATTGTTCGACGAATTTCGTGGCAAACGACGTTGTATGAAAAGTTGCATAAATTTTTTAGCAACTTTCGACTGATTTTATTGAGCGACGGTTACCCAGATTCTGATTGACAGCAAGACATTTTACGTCCATCGATACAATGTGCCGGCATTAAGCGTTACCCTGTCAGTCGGGCCGTTTAAGCTTATTTCGCGAGTACAAAATACGCGCGTGTGGGGGACACTCGCTACCAAAATAAATTCTTCCCACGCGCGAATCGCAATGCTAAAAGAGATCTAGCGATCCACTTCTAAAGTTATCCCCTGGCTCTCGGGCACGTGTCGCGCGCTACGAACTTTTAGCCGATCATCTTTCCTTTTCGCGCCGTGGAAATTGATGAAATACGATCGGTAATGAGAAATGTCTTCGACGGAACGAAGATACTTTTATCATTCTTCAAATCTTGTATAAAAAATTTTCAATTTTAAAAACGTTATTTTATTTAAAAAATATATAATTTATTTTTATTTTATTTAAAAATTATAAAATTATATATATTATTTATCCTGAGCACTTTTTTAATTTGATCTCAGTACAGATTACTTTTGCAGATGCGTGAAGGTGAAATTTTCAAAGGATTACGTCGCTTGGACTATCACGTCACGTATGTGGATGATACCTACATTTTCTGAAGAATTTGTCTATAGATGAATAAACTTTACTATTATTAATTAAAAATAAAGATTCTTAAAAGTTATACTCAAACGCAAGATTTCCTGGCTGATTTAATTGTCAAGTGATATTTTTGGTTTTGTGAAAAATACATAATCGATACTAATATTAATCTATCATCGCTCGTTCTACACGATTAAAGATAAAATTCGAATCAGTTTCGAAGGGTCCCACGTTAAACGCGACAGTTGGAGAGCGGCCAACGAACGCAGAGGATGCAACTTCTGGGTCGATATCCTAACGGGGCGGCGACAAGGGATGCCGGTTTAAGGGATGAGGGGGCAACTCCCTGTTCTGGGGCGTGTTGTACCCTTCTCGAACACAAGCCGCGTACAAGGTCACGGAAGATGATTCATAAGCAAGGCCCTAGTTGAAGGGATTTGATCTAATGTCTCGAAGAATGAATCTACATCGTTGCAGCTGTACTTTCTGCAGTACTTTGAGAAAATAATGCATAGGAAAATGTTTAGATTTACGAGAGAGTGAACGAAAATATTTAACTATAAAAATTAACAAAAAAAAAAAAAAAAAATATCTCTCGCCGATTAAATTTTAACGTCGCGCATCATTTCAAGGAACGACGCGATAAATACTACAGTCTTTCCGTGAAAGACCGTCATAAAGGCGAAAGAAGTTAATTAACCGACTGCCGGACGTAAAAGACGTCAGTGAACTTCGAGAGTCGCTAGCCTGCAAGAAAATAACCGACCTCCTTACAGGCTCATTGAATTTTTCCCTCTCTCTTTCTTCACTTTACGACAGACTGCTCTCCGCGCTACTGTGTGCATCGCTTTTCTTTCTAGTTCACTGTCATCTTCGAGGCGCGGCAAGGAACGAGGGGACACTCAAGGGGAGTTAGCAGATCGGAAAAAGGGGACAGTTTTGAAAAGAGAGCCCGGGGTTCTTCTCTTCGTTTCCGAGGATGCGCGAATAAGTATAAAAGTAGAGAAAGAGAGAGACGATTAAAATAAAATCCCCAAAATTAAAAGGAATTCATTAAATATTAATGAAACAAATTTAAATATTTATCACAAGTTGTTATCTTGTACACAAGTACTTATGTACATTTTAATATTATACATTTCTTCGTCAAGCTTTTTGCAAAACGTGCAATTTAACACTCACACATTTACATTTATTTCAGAAAATGCAGAACATTATTATTATTATTATTATTATTATTATTATTATTATTATTATTATTGTCAAAAGCACGTGTCCGCCGCAAGAGTCCGATATAAATAAAGTTTCCAACGTTTATTCCGATGAATCGCGTAGTGATTCGAAAAATAGATCCTTCCTTGACATTACCACGTTACGCGACGTGCCATAGCGTCATCGTTTTGCGAACATGTACATTCTTACGTAGGAGGATCGTTGGCAAAAGAATGCATATTTGCGAGAGGGTTAAGGTCGTGCTTAATCGCACGGATGGGGGATCGCATGGTCGTAACGGTGATCCGATAGCGCGCGCGTCTCCTCTGCAGTACGCGAGTCATGGTTTTATTTATACACCGTGTGAGTCGCAAGTGGTTTTGATAAAGGAACGTGACCATCGCTGTATTTATGCGTGATATTGCGGCTTTTCGCAATAATAAAGTGCATGTTCCATTGTCATCGGTCGCTTCGTTATTTTTCCATTTCGCGCTCACTCTTTCTCTTTTTCTCTCTCGTTACATCAGTCACAGTTCATAGATTTGATTTTACAAGAAAATACGCGAAAGAACAGCTCAATCTGTCATAAATATTTTAATAATATAATAACAAAACAGCAGTATTCATGGGTACTGACAAAGGATAATTTTCAAAACGCAAACTTTAAATGTTGTAAATAATAAATATAAATAATATTATTTAATATAGTAATAAAAAATATAATATAAATATTATTTAATAATAAGGAAATTAATTTTTGTTAAATATTACAACAGTCTTATTCTCTTATCAAATGGAATTCTTGTCGAATCATTTTCTTTGTTATGTAGTATATTCTAATATATTAATTCGTATTACATAAAATTAGTTCGATAAAATCAAAATTTGATTCGCTTCATGCTCTTGTGATATCTTTCGTAGATCGCGATGCGATTAAGATAGATTATAGTAATATAAGACGATAAAATAGAATATGGTGTTAGGATAATAGAAATTGATATCTGCAAGAATATCTCCCTCCTTCCCTCCCTCCATATATCTGTGTGTACATTCATCTCAGATGCAACAAATGTAACATGATGCAACCGAGAACAGATTTAATCTCTTACCGATAATGGAAATTGATATTATCTTGTCACCGTAAATTTTTGCAATATAAACTTTGAGGAAAATAAATAATCAAAATGCGTGAGGTGTGGACTGGAGTTTGTGGGACAGAAACAAATAAATTCGAATATAAATAAAATAGTCGGAAACGAGACGTGATTTAAAGCGTTGACTGAAATAAATACGCGACACTTTCTTTTTTTTTTTTTTTTCTTTTTTTTTTTACGTGAATAAAAATGACAGATTTCGATAGCGATTACAGTTCTACAAACAATTTGTCAAATCACCTCGAAATTTTCTCACTCGAATTTTATTATCTAAAAAAAAAATCTAGAGCAACGCATAACTAAAATCTTTTTCTTCAAAAAAGTGCATGTACAAAAAATTAATTTAAATAAATTTATACGAGAGAAACTTTACTTTCAAATGCATTCTTTAAAAAAAGAAAAAAAAAGTTCAAACCGGAATTTATGTATAATGCTTTTACAATTGAACGTAGAACCCAAGTAGCGACGCTGGTAGCTGAGGGGAAGTATCTACAGTTCTCTCTCTCTCTCTCTCTCTCTCTCTCTCTCTCTCTCTCTTTCTCTCTGTACAGTAGTCACTCGTCGAATGGCGTCTAGTGAGTGTTTGTCAAAATGAACGTGCAGTTCACGTTTCTGTTGCGCAATGCATATTATTCGCTTTTTGGTAAAGACACTTTGACAAAAATTCAAGTGTACTTACTAGAAATATTTCGAGAAAAGACAACAATTATATATTTATATAGAAAAACAAATTCAATTATTCTCATAATTCATCTGGAAATAAATTTACTATTTTTTTTTAATAAAAAAAATTGCTTAAATTTAAGTTAATCTCGTAATACAGCACCATGTGATAAATATTAATCCGAGATTGGCGTACAGGCGATATCCTCGACCTAACCAGACGCACAGTCATGCAGCTTTTTTCGTAATAATACAAAGATAATAAAAAGAGAGAAGAGCAGATAAATATATATTATCGCTTCAATTGTCTGTGTGTATCAGAGTATTGTAAACGACGTTAACGATTATAGTTATGACGAATCGAATTGTTAGCATTCTTCCGCAGCAAGTCATTACCTTTTATGTCATGTTATTGAGACAATCTTGGTCGCGACGTTTGAAAAAAAAAAAAAAAAAAAAAATCTTGAAATATTTTTGATAAACAGAGACTTGGACGTATACATCAACTTCTATTGCACCGGAATAAATTGTAATTTGAGCAATAAAAATCTCCCGGTAAAAGACAGATGGATTAAAAGGAGACGGAGCCGAATCGCGCGTTAATTTTATAATCGATATTTATAAAAACGGCCTCAAGTTTCCATCGCGCTCTCACGATAACGCAAATATATAACGATCATGGCGTAAGGTACGTACTTATCTCTCCATAGCCACGTATTGAGAGATTGAACTCGTCGAAATTACACCGATTACGATCGAGCGCACCGCTCGGAAAGGCAAAGGAAGAGGAGAGGCGACAGAGACGGCGATCGAAAAAGAGAGAGAGAGAGAGAAAGAGCGAAATACTATACGAATATATAGCGAGAAAGACGGAGAAGACGAGCGAGTCGTCGCGTAGGTACGTATCCACGTACAAAAGCGCGATCTCACGCCGATGACGCTGGTCGCGAGGAATCGCCTCGAGTCGTCGAGTCGCGGTCGGCATGCCGACCGTGTGGAAGTGAATCATACGCTTCCTGGAAACGACGGCAGGATCCGTCGTCGCGGAATCCGTCCGCGCGCGGTGGAAGAGGAAGAGCGGAGCGGAGAGAGGAGAGAAGAGGGGAAGGGAGGGGAGGGGGACGAGGAGAGAAGAGGAATACGCGAAACGCCACGACGATGCGAAATTCATCCGGTCGCTGTTGCCGAGAAAGTGAGGCGTATCCGGCGAGACTCCGGCTTGCCGGACCTCGAGGGCTTGGAGGCCCCAGAAATGGCCGACCGACCGGCGCGTCTGCTGCGGCCATAACCACAAAAAAAGTCGCCGTGTGCCGGACGATCGGCCTCGCCCGAATTCGCGTCGCTGTTGGCGTTTACGCGACGTGCTCGCTCGCTCGCTCGCTCGTTCGTTCGCTCTTTCTCTTTCTCTCTCACTTACTCGATCCTCTCTCGATAGTCTTAATATCGCGACGGCGCGGCCGGCTGATATTTACCATTTTCCGTAGGAAGCCGTGTAGCCGGTGGGCAGAGTCACGTGAACGGGCACTCTTTAACCAACACTTTCCCGAAGTATCTCGGCCGTGGTGGAACTGGATAGCGGCGCGGTGTCCAGTCGAAGGGGTCGCGCGGCTGGCGGCTGGCTCACGGGCGAACGGGAAGGGAGGCTCCTCTCTCGCGACCAGCCGGCTCTTTCCTCTCCGCGAATCCTGTATCCCTACGCCTGCGCGCGCAGCGCCGCCGTGGCCGGCGTCGCTGATTGGTCCGCGTCGAGTGCCCGCGCCCCGTCAAGCGCCGTCAAAAACTCGCGGTTGCGTACACGCGTTTTACTTGATAATAAGCAACGAAAAAAATCGCGCGAATCTTTGCCGTCTTTTCGAAATCACGCGAATACGCGCCGGCCGATTTCGCGGCACGTGGACGAATAAATTAAACGAGAGCGGCTCGCGCGTTACACGCGAGATTAATCGCGACCCGATCGTGCACGTCGGCTCGTCTACGATACGAACAAGGAGATCGCGACGAATATAATGGGAATCGATCGACAGCCGGCGCCGCGGACCGGTCGCCGCATCGTACCCTCTATCTTGTACGCGAAATCGATTCGCGGGAATCGCGTGGAGGAGGTTTCGGGAGGAATTAGTCATTGACGCGAGACGTGCCAGTCGCGCGGCCCAATCGCCGTTAGGGACGTAGGGAAATTGCCTTATATGGGCAGCGGCGTGCCAACGATCTGTCACGCGCATACGCGTCGCGAGTCGCGACTGCGCGCCGAGTCCGCCCGAGATGTTCCGAAACGCGTCTCGATTGGCCGGTGGCCGGTAAAGCAGGACCAAGGACGTATCGAGACACTCTTGGCCCCTGGCGAATATGAAATTTCGGCACCTTTATTTAAACGTTTCAAGTAGATCGCGCGCGAAACTGACGAGAAATATCGAGATGTAGAATTTTCTATGTCAAATACAATAGCATATTTACTATGAATCAATGTAATAACTAATACAAGAAATAAAAAATACAAGTCCACATACACACACGCGTACGCACGCAAAGAGAGTTTTACATGTTTATATTTTTCTTAATACTGTTATATATATTATACAACGATCATTATCTTTGTACATATAAGAGTGACATTATACACGTTTTCTGTAAAAAAAAAAAAAAAAAAAAAAAAAAAAAACCAATGTTTTCTAGGCAAACATAATGCATCTTTTTATAATTTCAACGATGCAATATTGCCAGTACTTGCAAACTATATTATGCTTCTTTGATAAAACGTACAATAATAAAAGAAACACAATTAAATGTAATATAAAGTCTACATTACCTTAGATTATTACAATAATAATATACTGATTAATAAGCTATTAATACACACTGCAAATATTGCATCCTAGTCATATTTATCCCTGGCATATTACTCAAAATATAATACCTATGTAAAAGCTTAATTTATCTTACAATTTCAATTTATATTCCTTATCACTTATTTGAGTATTACAAACATTACGCCTATCATCTCTGCATTCAATACTCTATATATATCGCATTGCTTTGTAAATATTTCATACAAACAATATATTACACAAATATGTAGATTATTTTTACAATCACAAAACGTTCAGCATGATTACATTCTTTAAGATGACTGTTCTTAATCAGAAAAATATTAACTTGTCAAACAAATAAAAACTGTGTGTTTGTCTTTGTAAAATTTCTCATCTTAAATACAGAACATTCCTAAATATATGTACAATTTCGAAAAATAAAACGCGTAATAGAAAAAACAAAATTTCTCTTATTTCGTAAATTACAATATATAATTTCTTACATGTATACTTTCTACGTCGTCATCGTACATATAAGATTACAAAATCATAATATATGGTTGAAATAATTGTTGTCAACGATATTAAACTCGTAAAAAAAATAAGTAATTAATAGATACTATAGTTATTATAATATATTAACCTATTTTAGGTAGTTATATAACACTTAGAGCTCAAAAAATGACAAAAATTAAGATTTGAAAACCTTCAAATATTTACATATTTTTCAATAAAAATATTGAAGTTATATCAGCAGTATATAAACTGAAACAGATATTAAAATGAAATACACTATATTATTTATGTATATATATGCAAAAAATGGAGTTGTAAATATAATTACTTGATTTGCAAAAGATATAAAGCATTAATATATCTACATTAATCATATGCATTTCATTCTACAATAAAATTATCACTTAATGAGAGTGTAATTCTGTCATGTAAATATAACATAAAATTGCTTTGTGCGCGATTATATACTGTCACTGTAATTAATTCTCATACAAACAATGTTTTTATTTATAAGAAATTTTAAAGTCATATTTGGCAAACGGCTTCGTTAGGTACATACCTTTTTTTTCTTATATTTTCTATCTCTCTCTTTTTTAATTTAAGTATATGGATGTTCTATAGTATTGGAACATGTAAGAGTCAAAGCGTAAAATTGTATTTTTTTTCAGTATATCCGTTATCTCCTTTAAGTACTGTAATTGTCAAAGAACAGTTTTCTAATCATTACTTGCATAATTATATTTTTCATGCACAAGTCGCCATGTCATTACTTAGAGTACACAATAGGAACCGCTTTATGTTGGAACCTTGTTTAGTTGGAAAACATTTTTAATACATTGAGTGTTTATAAGAATAATAACGATACCGAGACAGTTTCCACATCATATATGAATATATATGGACATTAACCTGTATGATGCAAAATTATAAGAAACTATCTCCAAAAAACCATTAGATATCAATGTGTTTTTCGTTTTAACATTCCTTTATTTATTATATATAACTATAATACAACATAATTGGAGCTAATTTTTTATATAAAATTAGCAAACCACCACCAACACTCAATGTATTAAACAAATGGAATTGCGCGCCGTTAGCAATAATATAATATATGATATACTAATGAATGTATTTTATATAAATAATCTAATTTCTCAGTCAATCATTATAAGAACATATCTTTCGTTCTTACTATTATCCAGAGCATTCGATAAGCGAGGTTAAATTCCTTAATTATTACAAGACAACCTCGACAACTTAACTTTACGTTTTTACGATGTCTAAAACGTATGAACTGTTAGATGAGACCGCGTTTCTTTTTATAATCTTCTAAATTTAACGATCGGCGTGGTCCTGTGTCCTTGATGTTGTTAATAGGCTTCGGTAAAACACTAACAGGATTATCTAAAAATAAAATTATGCATACATATTGTACTGATAAGTTCTTCTCGACATAATCTCTTTTTGTTAATTAATTATCAAACAAAAGTTCATAATTATAAAATACCCTTCTTACGATATGAAAACTTACTTGGAATAGGAACTTCCAAATCGATTGTTATGTCGAAATCATGGGCGTTAAACAAGTCTTCTGTACACTGCTTCTTTTTAGACTCCTGTCCGTTCTCTTTGTCGTTAGCGGTCGATACCGAATCGACAGCCGGATGAGGACTTGATTTGTCATTTGTTGGAACTGTGTTTACCACATCAGATTCATCGTCCGGCTTATATACCATCCTCGGCTTAGTACTTCGTCTGGTAAATGGGTCATCGACCTTTTTACCTTTGTTAGCCTTCAGTTCTTCCTATTATTACATCAATTTTAATTGATTAAAATTTCGCGTAATAACGATGGACAAACACATAAATACAGTAGATTCTAAAACTTACCATTATAGCTTTCTCGGCTTCCTCAACATTTTTCTTTCGGTTGCGATCATTTATGTATGATATACTGGAAATCGTCGCTGTACGCATTTTATCCAGTTCCGAAGCGCGTTCTTCCAATTCACTTAATTCTTGATTAAGACGACTAGCAGTTTCATCATCTCCTCTGCAATTAGCTGCGTCGCGTTCTCTCATCAGCTGAGCTTTCTTCATCGCATAATTATAAGGTGTTTGTTTGAATCTCTCCTTTTCTCGAACAATCTTCTCTATATCCTCTTCTTTGTATTCATATAACAGTGCTTCATTAATATCCTTTAATTTCTGCTCCACTTCGTCAAACGTTGGCACCGAAATTCCTTGCAGAGCGCAAGTTTCCTTCCACTTGAAGAACTCCGAGTCTGTGAATTCTTGATTAGAGACGAATTCCAACCTAAACACCCGTTCCTGCGCACCATGACGCAATTTCAATCCCTTATTCGTTCTTGTGCCGCCGAGTTGATAAATCTTTCCCGTCTCGCACACACCGCTTATCTCAGCTACCCTATAGACAGGTTTACCATTATTATTGCCAATTCCAATCCTGACAAAACAACCCTGCACTACTCTGTCAAAGAAAGGAAGATGGACGAATCTTTCCATTTTGTGACGAGACAGTCGGATCTTGTTTAAGTCTTCCTTAGTACTGATATATACTGGTTTCTTCGGTCTGACTTTGTTACTAGTAATCGATCTAAAAAATATAATAATATTAAATATAATTTCAAAACAAGACAAAAGATTCTACTTGTGCATAAAGTAGACAAACAACTGACTTTTTATCGTTATCAGAATCCGAATCACGACTTTCGCTCGAGGACGACCTGCGCTGAGATGTTGGTTTAGCTACTTCTTCTTCTTCCTCTGCACTATCTGATGAACCACTGTCATCGGAATATATATCAGATGCTTTAAGTTTCGTCTTGTTTCCACCACCTTTATGATCATTTTCCAATTCCTCTTCTTCTAAATCCTTTGATTGTTGCTGCTGTTGTTCTATTCTCTGTTTTTCTTTTTCCTCTAATTAAAAGAAGAATAATTTAAAAAATGTAAAATAGATGTAAAAAAATTAAAATAATGTATATATATTACCTCGTTCTTTCTTTTCTTCGCGTCTGGCTTTAAGCAATGACATTGCATGGAACTTTTTATCTTGTTTTTCTTCTATTGTCTTTTTACGATCTTTACTTCTTTCTTTAGGATCTGGTGCCCTGTCTAGTTTTTGTTTCTCTTCACCGCCCTTCTCTTTCTTTTTCGATTCCTTTTGTTTTCTCAATTCCTTTTTCTTTGCATTTCTTAGTTTCTTTTCAATTTCGAATCTCTTCTTCATAATTTCACGTTGCTCAATTCGTTTAAAAATTTCTTGTTCACGCTCCTTCTCAGTCATTTGAGCAAGTCTGGCTTGATCCTCTGCATCTCCCATGAGTTTGTCATCGTAACCATCGTTAAATTCTTCTTGACTAGAGTCGGAAACACTTACATCAGAATCTGATACCTCACCTATTACAATAAAATAATTATTAGTTACTATAACGTTAATAAAATTCTTACACATTTAAAATAAAAATATATATTCATAAAATAGATTTAATTTTTAAATACCTTCTTCTGGCTCTGAAAGTGGCTTTGCTGGTTCTTTTTCACTGGCACTGTCTTCGGTACTAGATTTTGTCATCTTTCGTTTACTTCGTTTTGATCCTTTCTTCATCTTTGTTTTTCCAGTCTTGTTGTTCCAATTAGTGTCAGAATCTGACGAGTCTGAATCATGTTTAGCATCTTTTTTAATCGATCCACTATCCTCATTTGACTGAGAATCATCTTGTGATTTTCCTTTCTTTTTCTTCGCCAGTGATAGTAAATCCTAATAGTTTGCATAAAATAAGATACATACTGCAAATTATAAATTATCATAAACAAAATCATTGAAAAATAAGTTGTCTCAAATCATACTATGTATGCATGTATCTATCCGTAACAAATTTGTACATTTTTAATGTACAAATAATATAATGTACTTTTCTCTTTTAGATCAATAAACTGATGCATGTTATAAATATTATTTGTATATTATCTTAAAAAGGAGTATTTATTGAACGGATTTATTTAACGGATAGATTATGCAAAACTTGTAAATATACGTGACGTTACTGGATACATTCCAAGATTTATCATACGATGAAAGTTACAAATTAGAAATTATTAATAGATATATTTGTTGTAAAAATGAATGGATGAAACTTTCATGTGCTATAAAGGTTAGACTATTTACATTGTCCAAGTCTGAGCCGCTCTCCGACGCGCTTCCGCTGCTGTCGGAGTCTATGAGCGCTTGATGCTTCCTCTTCGGCATCCTCTTTGGCAGTGTGTAATTCTATGGGGAAATGCGAATACCTGCGTTACAATCTCGCAGTAAAATTCCACACACACCGAATGTCATATGAGGGATAACGAACCTGGAGGATCGGTTAAATAGCACGGAAGAATTAGAAACGATAGAAACCGTGTGTATAGAATACTATACTACAATCAAGTAGTATACAATCAACGAACGTGCGGTCGTTTACAGCTGCCGTTCCGTCAATGCAAGAATCAACGAACATTCTCATCATACGAGATACGAGATACGAGATGCATTCCACAAGGATTGTGTTCAAAAATCACTCGTCAAAATAAAGTACATTTTGATGGACCAATCAGGGCGAAGAAGCTCTTACAAGCGGAGCACATCTCTCTGATTGGTCAGTCGCAAATGTCACGTGTATACATCTTGGTCGGTATTCATAGTCCTTTCTTATATATAAAATCATTTTAAAATCTTTGGCGCGAATAAGATCGGGGACGAATAATGACGTCATTGCATCGTCTCTGCCAATAAAAGACTTGGATTCATAGTAAAATAATCCGGATTGGGTTAAAATCCGTTCGATCAAAAATGCTATTAGTCTTTCAGATTTTCAGAACGAACGTCTGTCTATAACTTTTATAGTCGAAGATTATAAAAGATCATCGGTCTTCTTCACATACCACATACGTAATAATCGGGATAAAATTTCCCTAGGGACGGAGCGCAGTGTTTTCAATCGTAGCAATTATCACGGAATGTGGTAGCCCGGCTGCTTGGAGCCGGACGGAGGGGGTGGGAATAATAAAACGTTAGGCGTGTCGGCGTCCGTTTTTTACGGCTTTTATAACGATCGAGAGTCGTCGTTTTGCCGATCCAGGTTCCCATCGCACTGCCAGCTGCGCGACAGCGACGAGCCTTCGGAGTAGATCGGCTTCGATCGAAGCGTAATGTCAAAGGCGCACGTGACTGTGACGCCGCGACGTTCCGAGGATGCTTGGATCGTAGAGCCGCTACGATAGCGTATCCCAACGACGGGTATCGCATCGAGAGTCGTTACGTCGCGTCGCATTTATGTGCTCGCCGTTGGTCCGCGCGCGAAGAAGGGTATGCTCTTATGGGGTAGCAAACGGCAGGTAGTCTTTGCCGTGGAATGGAGACGGAGAGCGTCAAGTCCGGGGCTAGCGAGCATAGCCATAGCCACCACAGCAGGAGCTCCCAAAAGCATCATCGATCTCACAGTGCGAAGCAGCATCACAGGCAACATTCTCACCGTACCACCAGGTAGATTCGATTCATTTTAACCGTGCATCATATAACTTTATGTACCATATAACTGTTTTTTTGCAGCATAACTGTAAAAGCAAGTTATATCATTGGTACTAAAACTAACTATTCATAAACTCGAATTTTTTTCGCACACACATATATGCATATATATATATATATATATATATATATATATATATATACATATAAATGTTTTACAACAGGAGCACTCGAAGTCAAAGGAAAGAGAGACAAAATTTGGATACTAGCGAAATGGCTCCGTTTCAAACAACTGTAAATGTACGGGGAGATAGCGTAGATAATATGGGTCAGGAAGTGATCGAGGTGCAGATACTGCCACAGGATGAGAATTGGGGAGAGAACACAACGGCCGTTACCGGCAACACCTCGGACAGATCGGAATCTACCGAGGATGTAAGCCACTGGCCGAACGAAACTGACAGCTCGTTCGGTTCTAGCTGCAGTCGCTATATCGGTCCGGCCGTGGCGATGATACTCGGAATAAGCGCCTTCTTTAGTCCTATTGCCATGGTGATTTTGCCTAAATTGGGATTTTTTCCCGACTCAACGTCAGTGTTGACGATGCAGCAGAAGCTACAACTACTGTCGTGCAACGCCGAGTGCAAAGGCCAACTGCTAGGATTAGCCTTCAAACTGGTGCTACTGGGTATCGGTAGCTGGGCGGTGTTTCTGCGTCCGCGAGTCGCTACCATGCCGCGCATATTTTTATTCAGAGCAGGAGTGCTGCTGCTCACCATGCTGTGCATTTGTACTTATTGGCTTTTTTACGTTGTACAGGTATGCAGGAAAATTTATGTAGCGATTCTAGATGTAATTTAGATTATATGTACATTTAGTGAATGTAAATTATATATGGCTGTTGATTTCTTTAGGTCACTGAGAGTGCTAAGACTGCTGCCAATGGCGAAATATCAGAGTACAAAAGTTTAGTAAATTACGCAGGTACCCTTGCTGATACATTACTGTTTATACACTATGCCGCTGTGCTTCTTATTGAAGTTCGTCATCTACAACCTATGTTCTACATAAAGGTGCGTGAACGTTGCGTATACCTTTTTGATCCATATTTGTTACCGAATTACATATCGTTGGTATTTTTGTCGACAGGTCGTCAGATCGCCGGATGGTGAATCAAGGTCTTATGCAATCGGTCAGTTATCGATTCAAAGAGCGGCTGTGTGGGTCTTAGAGAGGTACTACACGGAATTCCCGATTTATAATCCATATTTGGAAAGATTGCCGGTTTCAAAGTCGGGCAGGAAACAGTCAAGCTTCAAATTCTACGAAGTTGATGGTGGAGTGACTGGGTCTATGCAGTCGCGCGGCGGTAGCGGGGACCGAGCAGTTTTAGCGGCGCAGGCACGTCGCCGTGATTCCAGTCACAACGAGCGCTTCTACGAGGAACACGATTACGAACGACGGGTACGGAAACGCCGTGCAAGGTTGATCACCGCCGCCGAGGAGGCGTTTGCTCACATCAAACGCTTGCACTCCGAAGTAGAATCCACTCCAAATTCGGGACCGATGGATCCCATGGAAGCCGCGCAGGCGGTGTTCCCTTCCATGGCGAGGGCTTTGCAAAAGTATTTGAGAATCACTCGACAACAACCGCGTCACTCTGTAGAATCCATTCTTAATCGTCTTGCTCGATGTTTGGCCCAAGATGCGGCGCCGCGCGCATTCTTGGAACCATTTTTCGTCACGAGTCCAGTACTGTCAAACGAGAAAGAGAGACAAAAGCGATCGCATCATTGGGCCTTGGTGTGCGAGGGAGAGCTACCCTCGCGTCCAATCGCAAACGGTTGTGAATTTCAGTTGAGACAGGGTGAAATAGCACTCTTGTGTACGGCATATAGATTACCACATTTTAGTCTCACTGAACAATTGGCACATCCTAAATCGAACAAATTTCTTCTGCGATTAAATTCTGAGACTTCTGTTTAAAATGCTTAACAGAATTCTGAAAATTCCATTCTTTAATTTTCAGTGAAATTTTGCAATACCTCAAAACGGGGATATATGTATTTAGTAAGATTTTTGACGCAAATGAAATTCGATAGAGATAATATTTTAAAAAATGTAATTTTCTTGCGTTGAAAGCGCTGGACCTCGCTTTGCGCAGAATACATAATGTGGCAAGTGTTTTGTGGTAAATAGTTTGTTTCATGCGAAAGATACAAAACTGTGGATGGTGGAGGCTTTTATTTGTGCAGGAAATATGATCTAATGAATGTGAATCTCATTTTACATGAAAAGTCTTTTAAATATTTATTTAAAAAGTATCATCTGTAAGTATTTTCATCAAACTTTATGAAAATCGAAAAGCCAATCTTTTTAAATTACATTTTTCAAAACTTCCTCCGTTTACTGAAATAATAGACTGCTGTGAAACAATGTAATAGTATATATATTTAGTTCTTTGATCAATTGAAAGAAACACAATTGGGAGAATAACTCGATATCGTTTTATCGCATTTTTAACTGTGATGATATCACTTCTTTTCTTTGAAGAAGAAATTACAAGAATATTAATCATTGATGATACATATTATATTTTTGAGTAATTTTATAATAATTTTACAAAGTAATAGCATTTATATACTTGTGTGTAATATATGAAATACTCAATTTTTTTTTACTTTTTAGACACGCGCATTTATTTATTCCATTACATATAGTGCATATCATGAATTATACATATACTTTAAATATATTAAATATATTTAGATGAATTTAAAGTATATGTATATATTTCTTTTTAGGGACAAGATAAGGATAAGTTAAAAATCACAAAGATTGAATATTTGTACTGATATTTACATTAATTAATACTGCATTCCTGAATTCATTTATTATATTTGTAGAGATATGCTTTAAGTACATAAAAATTATATACACATAAATGTATGTGTTCATATACATGCGCACATGTGTAGCAGTACACAAAAAACACATATGGTTCATACTTATCATATTTCTCTAAGAAGCAGAGGGTATAAGAAACTCGTATCTCTCTTGTTATCCTGTGTCCTGCAATGTAATAGTACGCACAGCGAATATTCGATAATGATAGTCTCAATTTTTGTACTTCAACATTTTTATATGATTTTTACTCTTTAATATATAATAGTCTTTATATTAAGTATGCAAGAATGGTAAACTAATTATTAGATGATAGAAAACTCCGACACGATTATCTATTAGGTTTATTCCTCTTTCTCAGTTTTCTTTCGTATTATTATTTTAAATATTCTGCGTTGTGATTAGATAAGAGTTATGGTCTATTGGTAATTTATATACTTATCTTTTTTATTATTAAATGCTTGATAAAATAATTAATCTTTTCTACTATTAAATACTTGATAAAATAATTAATATAAAAAGCATATCTTGAAATTTGAAAATAATGTCACAATTGCTCTTCATTGGATAATTTTTTATTGTAATCTTCCGTCTTCTTCCATAATCTGTAATCACTGAAATAATCGTTCAACGCAACATTTAAAGAGTAAAAGTATAAGAATAATTTCAAAGATGAATGATTAAATATTTGAAAAATTATATAATAAATTAAATAATTTAATAATTAAATTTATTATTATATTATTATATAATTACATATCTTTAATAACGCGTACCTAGATGGATTTAAACGCGTATTCTTTAATATTTTATTGCGAGATACGTATGAAAAGTTAGCGTATTCTGGAATATGTATATAGTGAAAACAAAAATTTTATGATTGCGGATTTTTATGTGTATATATATTCATACGAATCTTACATCATTGCTGATGGACGATAGCTTGAATCGTGATCTTAATAGGCTACAAGGAAAAAGCAAAGTTTATATATTGAGAAGTAATATTGTTGACTTCTCCGAGATTATGTCTTCGTCATCGTAATAAAATTGACAAATATAAAAGCTCTCTATGACAAGACGATAGCTTTCGAGAAAGCGTGCAGTTTGTAGTAAGCACACGTTTTTACGCTTGTGTGTAAGATTTTCCCACGTGTCGTATGCTTTGCCCCACGTTTGTAAATCGCATAAGATAAAAATACCCAATAATTTTTTAAGCTATTCTGGTAGAGGGTCCTCGATTTAAGAAACATTAAAGTAAGATCATGAGGATACAGAGAATAATTCATTTATCTCGAGATTATTATGAGTATGTGTAATTTTTTTTTACTGACTTGAATAGCTTTTGCTATGGATGTTTCTTTTTTATTTATGTGTGCTCGCGTGATGATTGTGTACTATTTGAAAGATGAAAATACATTTGATGTATAAAAACTCTATCTTATTTTCTTTCTTGTACCAAGAATTTCGTTTGAAGAAAACTTATTCTCTATTAATTCCTCCAGTCAGATATCAAATAATGAAATAATGATAAAACAATTTTTCAGAAAGTGGAATTTTTTCGTAAATTTTTAAAATTATTATTAACAAACAATTGTTTCTATACAATGCAAAAAAATTCTTTAAAATTGAAAAATGTATTAATTAATAAGAAAATAAAAATTAGCAGTACTTAACAATTACACTGATGGACATATTTAATGATATTAATACAATTAAAAGATTATCTTAAAATTTACACTAATTGTGCGTAAAAATAAAATGTCATTAATGAGGTAAATATTTAACACAATTACAAAATCTTTATCGTTTTAATAGCATGTCGTTTTAATGCAAACAGAAAAATGCATGTACAAACATAATGTGTATTGATTTAGGTGTTATTATGATAATGTAATCTTCGAATACAGCACAGAAAGGCCAAAAGACACCTTGAAGATATTTAAAAAACAATGAGACGTTTTTAAGTCACCTGTTTTGAGGACATGTGCTGTCTGGGTTTCATGTTGTAAAAAATATGAAATATAAAATATGGATTAAAAAACAGTTTTTGAAATTATTAAACGAAAGATGTCACTAATATATTGCCTAATACATATCTTTTAGAGAAAAGAGAATTGGAATGTATTATGATTAAAAGCACACATATAGTAAAATCTTCTATTATTTTAAGATGAAATTTCTAAGTTTTGAGGATTAAAATAATTTAAAATACTTAAGTTAAACGAAAAAAAAAACAAAATATAAAGGGATATGTTATATTTTATAGAGAATTTTTTGCAGGAGAAGAAATATATGTAAAATTTAATTTAAACCTATCAAAATTTAAGGATACAATTTTAATTAACTGAATAAGCAATTTCTTCTTTTTTTTTTAGATCTGAACAGATGTCAAAATTTATAAATATCAGGTGTATTTACGTCAAGCACATATACCTAATAATATTTGGACAAGTGGTTTGCCACATCATTTCACGTAAACGTTATAAGATTTTCTTAATTGTACTATCTTGTGTGCGATCATGTATAGCATATTAATATTTTATTACATCATTGGATACAATTTTTCCGTGAGTATATATCAGCACAATTTTGCGTCGGTTTTCTTTGTTATTAAAAAAAGTCTTTCTGAGCTTCGTGTAGTATAACTTCGGTAAAGACCAACTTTATACATACTTTGAAGTAGTGTTAACATTGTGATAACACTGTTAAAGTATGCATCGCTCTTTCATGTAAGAAACTTGGAGTTTTTTTTTTTAATATTTCCGTATAATATGCATATATAATGATAATAATGAGCGTTTCTATCTAAGAGAAATTAATAATATATACTTTAAAACTTATAATTAATACTTTTCAATATAAAAATTGATATCTAAAAGTCTATGAGAGAATTATACAAATATATCTTAATATTATTATTAATTATTAATATTACACGCGTCAAGCAGTTAAAATAATATTTTTAATATAACATTAATTCAAAACTGCGAGATTCTGCTATTAAAAAACATATTCGTCAACAATTTATAATAATCTGTTATTTCTACATTAAAAGAAATACTTTTGATTTATTCCAAAACTTTTGCAGAGTTTTCTTAGTGGCCGTAACGTATACATACGTTACGTTTGCAGCTCCGAAAAATGAGGATTATTCATTATGTACCACGCAAAATTGTGTGGATACAGGTATGTGTTTTAATTCGTTACCTTGATTTCACTGATTGATTATTCTATATTTAAGCATTATTTTTATCATCTTTATACATCATGTATCTTATAAAAATAATTTTTTATTACATTACTTTTCACAGCGTCAGAGATCTTAGCCAGACTCGATCCTACCGTTGATCCTTGCGATAATTTTTATAAATTTGCTTGCGGTAAATGGGCAAAGAATAATCCGGCGAATACTTCGTATCCGACGGTTAGTTCATTGTCGGGAATTATGGAGAAAACGACCGAGCAAATTAGAGGTACCAATTACTAACATTATTAAAAATACTTATATATTAACGATCACTCAAAAAAATATTTTGCTAATGTAGATAGATTTCTAGATGTCCCGATTAAAGTTTATCGTTACTTTTTGTATCTGTTAGAATATTGTTTGTCACGTATATAATTTATAGCAGCAATATTCTAGCGATACCTCTAGAAAATTTAGATCTTAATGCCAAATATTAATCACAAATATGATTGTCCTTGACAATAGGCCTTAAAGATAGCCATCGCAGAAAAATTTTCCGTCTAAATTACACTAATAGTACAGAAATAAATTCTGTCTCTGTCATTTAAATTGATTAAGTGCAAAATATATGCAGTACCACAGTATTTGCTAATAATTTATCTGTTTCAGTTAATTTTTTACACCTAGAAAATTTTTGTCCAAGTTGCAAGATCATTTTTTATTATTACATTTTATCGACCAATATTTTTGTTAACATCTATATCTTTTAATTTACGAACTTGTTGCTCTTTATTATATCCGTAGAAATCTTGGAAGATGATCCCAAACCAGATGACACTCTTTCTTTGCAAAAAGCAAGAAAGATATACAGCATGTGCATGGATACCGGTACGTACATAAATAGATTAATCAATCAAACGTACCACATTCACCTGTAATTTTTGAAGAAATATACTACGTTCCAACCAGAAACATGTGCTCGATTTAGCCTTCTTTAATTATCTTAATTGACATTCAACGAGCCTTACTGAACACTTCTATTTGGATTAATCAATATTTCATAAATTTTGCAAAATTGAAAGATAGACGGAGCAGTATAAACTATTTTTTTATTTTTTATCAGAAACACTTAAAATAATTGGGATAAACGGCCTTAATAGAGTCGTGGAGGAGAATGGTGGATGGCCGATGACTATGTCTCGTCTTGAATGGAAATTAAGAGGATATGACAAGTGGCAACAAATTAGTGATATTTTACAGGACAATTTATTCGATAACGGTCTTTACAGTATAGTGGTGATGCCAGATGACAAAAAATCTGACACCAATGTCATCACCGTATGTATATTATATTTTCTTTCATGTTGTATAAAATATTTATAAAATGTAAAATATTTTTTTAATATTGTTATATATATATATATATATATATATATATATATATATATATATATATAATTTTATACATATATATATATATACTATTAATTATATATATATTTATTTATTTATTTGTATATAATATTGTAATAAATATATATTATTGTCATATATCTAAAAATATCTCGTTTGCAATAATAATCGTTCATGTTTGTTCGAAAAAAAAATTTTAGGAAATATTGCACAACAAATTAGAAAGAAAAAAAAGTTTTATAGAATAAATGTATATATTTTTTAGATCTTGGAACCTACTTTCTTCGCACCGCGCGACACCGTGATCGGTCTCGGTGAGGATCCCTCGCAGTTGACGAAGTACACATCCTTCATCAAAACGGTCGCTAAAATTTTTATAGAAAACAGTGGCACGTTCGTAGACGAGGCGACACTCTCTCAAGATGCGCTTGATGTCGCGAATTTCGAAATTGAATTGGCTAAGGTATTGTCATTAAGCTGTATTGAGATTTTAACATTTGAATTTATTGAAGATATAAGATTTATCCTAATAATTATCAGCGTTGGGAAGTAACGCGTTACTTGTAACGTCGTTATCGTTACAGTTACTTTTTTTTGATAACAAAGTGATAACGGCGTTACTATTTTTTTTCTGTAACTACAGCGGTAACATAGTTACATTTTTTTAGTAACGAATTTAACAGTCATTTTTATCGTTACTTTTTACATATAAAACTTATTTATGACATATTATATTTTTTATTTTCGTATATTCAATCTGCCATAAATATTAATATAGATCCATATTTATAGAACGCACTAACATCTTTGTAAGCGGACCATAATTATGAAAGTACAAAAAACATATCGTGTAGTTGACTATAGTTATAAATTTTATGCAAACCAAAATTTTTTTATTTATACTTTAAGTGTTTTAAAATGTTTTCCTTATTATTTATGGTTTTACAAATTTAAAATAAAAAAATTATTGATATTTTAATATTTTAATTATTAATTTTTTTAATAAAATATATTACAAAAGTATATTTCTTATTAATTTTTAATCTTGTTTTAACATTAAAAAAGTAACGATAAAAGTAACGAATAGTCACTTTTGAAGTAACGTTAACGATAACTGATAATAAGTAACGAATAACGGTAACTAGTTACTTTTTAAGAATAACTTTCCCATCGCTGATAATTATGTACTTTGTACTTTCATATCAAAAATATTCCTAAACTTTATACGGGATTATATCTTTCTTCTCCATCTGATGATTTTTTAATTGGAGCGAAAACTATTTTAATCCATTTAATATAGAAACTTTAGGAGACGATTTATTTATCATACTATATTTAGTTTGTTTTATCTGTTGCAGCTGACATTAACTCTCGTAGATAGTAGAAACATCGATAAATATTACAATGCGCTAACAATTAAGGAATTGCAAAATGCTTATGACGCTCAACGTCCTGTAAACGGCAAGGTCGGCTTGAATTTATATTCTTAATTCTTCTTAATACTTATTATATACTATTATATCTACTTCATTCGTTTCACCTATATTTTATTCTCTTACTTGCAGATAAACTGGCTTATACGTATTCAAAGATTGTTCGCACCAAAAAAAATTACATCATCCGAAAGACTTGTCGTTCATGCATACAAATATCTTACTAATTTAGTGCCGCTACTAGAGCGAACACCTATTCATACCATTGGTAAGATGTTTAAAAGAACACTATAAATTGTTAGATAAGAAATTCTAATTATTTCGACAATCTGATTACGTTTACAGTCAACTACATGCAATGGAATGTCATTAGAGGTCTGTTACCTTACACCGAACGTACGGAACAAATTGCTATTGAACTTGCCAAACACTTCAAAGGAGAAAAGGAGGAAAATTCAAGGTGCATGTATTATTATTTATTATTATCAATAATATGTGGCCACGTATTTAAAAAATTGTGATACAATAACAGTATATAAATTTCAAAATCTTAATTTATATTTATTACAAAAGACACACACACACAAAATTAATTAAATTTATATTATATTATAAATCATAAATATTGCACATTATCATTTGTCTACAGCTCAATTTTATTTTTAACTTAAAAATTGTAAAAATTATTTGTTTAAAATTTATTTTGCCAAATTGTTTACATCTAATTGTTTCTCAAGCTATGTTCTTATTTTATCCAATAACTCAATGTAAACGAAATTGATTAAGTGCTAATTAAATGGAATTCATCAAGGTGGAAGACTTGCGTGTCCCAACCCAATTTAGATTCGGCCATCTCGTATGAATACGCCAAGAGATTCGTAAAGCACGAAAATAAAGAAGATGTAAGTCGATATTAATTAAAAAGACACGACGAAATTAATCGAATTTGTCATAACTTTCATAAATTAATTAGATAAATTGTTTAATTTAGCTTACCGATATAATCACGAATATCGAAAATGCTGTCGGTGAGTCTATCTCAGGGTCTACTTGGATGGACGAGACTACGAAGAAGGCATCTCTTGAGAAATTGGCTTATATGAAAATGCAAGTCCTCACGCCAAATTGGTACAGCAACGAAGCTATCGATAAATATTACAATGGCGTAAGTATATACATTGATAAGTTGCTAATATTTTATAAATAATGGATAAAAGAATTTATTATTTTCTGGAATAATGTTATGTAAAAAGATATTGTTACAAAATATATAGCATATATATATTAAAAAGTATATAATGATAAAAGTTGTGTATGTGTGTTTCAGTTAACTGTCACGTGGGAGTATCTTGAAAGTGTGTTAAATATATTGAAATATGAAACTAAAAGAATGTTGAACAATCTCGGAAAGCCCGTAGACAAAGACCAGTAAGAGCTATAATTCCTTTTATTTAATTTATTCAAATTTATTTGATCTAATAGTTATTACGACAAAATCGTTAAAAATTAAAACAAGAAAAAATCGTGCGAAACATTCAAGAATATATACATAATGTTATTTCTTTTTGTAACAGATGGCTTATGGAACCGACCGTAGTAAACGCTTATTATAATCCATCTAGCAATGAATTCGGTGAATTAAATTTTTATTTTTACTTCTTTTATTAATATTTTTAATAAATCGTAAAATTTATTGTTAACTCATTTTGCGATTTTAGTTATTACTGCTGCGATAGCGCAAGATCCTGTATATGATAAAACTCGTCCTATGTAAGTATTTATATTATTAATAAGTTTTTAAAATAAGAAAATAAAAAAATAATTTTTTCTCCTTGAAAAATTTAATTAAAGACACTTTTTTTATATTTCTTTCATTTTTTATTCAATGTAGCTGTTTTTTGTATGCATTCTGTTCTTTAATTTATATAACTGTAATTTATATCTTTACTAACTCTTTTTAATTTATATATTTATTAACTTTTTATCAGATACTTGAACTACGGAGCAGTAGGTGTTGTCATTGGACATGAAGTTAATCATGGCTTCGATAATATGGGTAATTTTTTTCCGACAATGTAAAATACTGTAGGATAAGATGGCCATAGTTTTTTAAAATGCAAAAAATATACATATTTTTATTTTTATTATTTTTTAATAGTGTTTGACATATTATCTTCACTGAAGCTTAAATTACGTAATATTATCGAAATTAAAAGGAAAATATTTAATAGAAATTTTATATTATCAAAATAGTACAACATAAGCATTGGCCATCTTACTCAACTTTTAAGGAAAAGATGACCATAATATTTATAAAAAAATAGTGAAAACGAAAATAAAAATTATAGGTCATATAACAAGTTACATATCTTTATAATATGTCTAACGTCGATTACAATAGCTTAACTGTAATTTATTCGACGTTATAACAGTTTTTAGTGGATAAATGAAAAACTTTGCAGGTAGTCAAAAGTAAAAATATGATACAAGATTTACAATATCATTATTTCGAACAATGTATGCGCATAAACTGTAAATATCGATTATCTTTGATAATGATTAAGAAAGCGCACTATGTGGCGATTATTGAAAAAATTACAACCTATGGCCATCTTTTCCGTATGGCCATCATATCCTAGCTTACCTTAAAGTATGTATGTACAATGTATACTTTTTTACAGGTAGTAAATATGACAAAGACGGCAATGCTGTAGAATGGTGGTCACCGGACGCTATCAACAAGTATAAGCCGATAACACAATGTTTTATCGATCAGTACGACAGTTATTTAGTACCAGGCTTGGAAGACTTAAACATTCATGTAAGTAATTGCATTCAGCAGTGATTTCCAACACCTGAACGATATCTTTTATGATTTCTGCATTGTTTAAAGCCTTTTATTTTCTTACCTACATGAAATATATTTTTAAATATATTTTAAATATAATATATTGTGGTCTATATTTTTAAATATAATATTGGCAAAATTTTGCAGGTGAATGGAAAATTGACGGTAGGAGAGAACATTGGTGATTCTGCTGGCGTTGTGGCGGCATATCATGCATATCAAAATAAAAAAGCGAAATTGAATCAGCCTGAAGTACGACTGCAAGGACTCGAGGACTTTACTGACAATCAGCTCTTCTTTGTGAGCTTTGCACAGGTATATGTGTAACGAAATATATGCAGATGCGATGCTAAAAAAATTATTAAGCAGACAATCGATAATGGAAAGTAAAATCAAAGTGGTTTATCATAATCTAATTATTTTCAGGCATTTTGTGAGAATGATACACGGGAACAGCTAATAGCATTATTGCAGAACGAGCATCCTAGGGGGGAAACAAGAATACGCGGTAGCCTGTCGAATTTCCCTGAATTCTCCACAGTTTACAATTGCCCAGCAGGAAAGGGAATGAATCCAGAAAAGAAATGTTCTCTTTGGTGAATAAGATAACGGACGATTAAGATAACGAATCCATATTCCTAAAAAAAGCATAAAGTTAATTTGATACTCAAATATATAAAAAATTCCTTTAGAAAATCTCCAAGTTTATAGTTTTGCTTCTTTGCCGATTGACTCTTTCATTAAGCAGCTATATATCATCACACAATTTTCTCGAAAAATGAAAATTTACTTTGTTAAATATTTGTCACTTTGATATACTTATGAATATTGTTAATATAAGAAATTAATAAGAATTAATTATTTTTAAGTTAATTTAAGAATTAATTGATTGAGTTTATTAATTTTTTTTTTTAATTTTCTAAAAAGACAGATTTAAATTTATATTAAAAATAATTTTAATTTAATTTCTTTTAAATTTCTCTCTTTCTCTCTTTGATAGAAAAAGACATACACGTGTAATACAGGAATAATTAAATGTAGTTTTGCGACGAGAAAAAGAATATATATTTATAAGAATATAATATGACAAATTTCTAGAATAGCATAGAGTTATATTTAGTAAATGTATTTATAAGCGAGAAATTTTTATATATTTTTCACTATTTGGATTTATATTCATTTATGTTTAATAAATATACTTGCATATGTCTATAATAGAGGTTTTTTATTTTTTACAAATAATAATCGTTATATAACATCATTGCCATAATAATTTTCATTACAATTTATTATTCAATTTATTTTTCATTACAATGATTCTAATAAAGAATATATATATATACATACATAAAATAATTTTAATAATTTGTTCTCTAATAGTACATGTATATCTATTGTTATTCATAACATGTGTTAAAATGAAAAAAGATTATGCGCAGCTAAAATAATATGCGATATATTAATAAATCCATAATATTTTCATAAACTTTTCAAATCCACCGCAATTATACAGGGTGTCCGGTAATAATCGCCCCACCTCTCTACGGCTAATAGAGCAGGTCAAACTGAACATAAAAGACCTCTATCATTTTGCGATTTACGCAATATAATGATTAAAATATTAATTGAAAACGCTCAGCGTATGAGCGCGCGCCGTATATAGCACTCAGTGTATGCTGAGCGTTTTTTATTTTAATTAATATTTTAATAATTATTGCGAAAATCGCAAAATGGTAGAAGAGTTTTATGTTCAGTTTGACTTGCTCTATTAGCCCTAGAGAGGTGGGGCGGTAATTACCGGACATCCTGTATATGAATCTAGCACGGATATGAACCAACTGGTTATTTTACCATGGCACCGAAAAGTGGATCCAGCCATGTAGTTCCATCGGCTATAAAATGGATCCAGTTAGCGCCACTGTCCGGGAGCGGGGGGAAAGGGGGGGGGGAACGTCTGGGGAAAAACGAGCTCATAGCGTGTCTCTCAGGTTTCTCTCTGGTATATGTACTCTCTACATTCATATTTTATCTATGATCCAAAGTTTAACGAGCGATGGCGGCTGGCGGCCTACGATGGTCTGCTGTTGATGAGTGTCAAACGCTAACAAGGAGGATCGCGGAGTAACGAGCGATTCATCGTTCGACATTCCCGGTTCCCGGTCGTAGAAATGGCCGCGAAGGAACCGGCCGTCGTCGTCGAGACGATCGACGACGGTATAGCCGAGCCTGGAATCGAACCCGGCGCCTCCACGGAAACGATGCTCGTCACCACTGATAGCTTCGATGAGTACGAGCAGGAGATGAGCAGCAGCATCGATGGTGACAGGCAGATGAAGGAGAGCACCGCCAGCACCATCTCCGAGATCCAGGAGGACAGTACACAGGACATTCCCACCGCCCCAAGCTCGCGAGAACCCGAAAAGAACCTTTCCCTTGATGATGCTGAAATGGTTAGTTTGTAACCTTTTTGCCAAAGTTAATTGCCTGTCTTACATATTAACCAGTTGTCTTGAATATAAATTTGATGTTTAGGATGATGTCGCGACTCGTTTAGGTCAGAATAACATAGATGGAGACCCATTGCGTTGCAAAACATGGCTGGCGCAGAAGAAGCACATCTTTATCTTGAGCCAGGCGGGAAAACCGATATACTCTAGGTACAGTTCAGAAGACAAACTAGTCACAGTCATGGGAGTTATGCAGGCTCTAGTGTCGTTTGTTCAAGCGGGCAGCGATATGATTAGATCAGTACATGCGGGCGATACAAACTTTGTTTTCGTTGTAAAGGGTCCATTAATCTTAGTGGCAGTGTCCAAGACATTGGAGAGTGTACCTCAGCTCACTTTACAATTAACGTACGTGTTATATAAAATAGTATAGTCTTGATAAAATGTATTACATCAGTTGTATATATTTATACACATATATATTTATTTATTGTAGATATGTATATAATCAGATAATCTCTGTGTTGACACAGTCTCAATTGAATAGAGTATATGATCAAAGAAGAAATTTTGATCTACGAAGATTACTAACTGGCAGTGAAAGACTGATAGATCATTTATTGAACTTTATGGATAGAGAGCCAGCTTTCTTTCTAGGGGCCATTAAATGTCTGCCCCTCCTTCCTTCTATGAGAAGTTCCATTACGCAGACCATCATTCAAACATGTGCTAAAATCAAGGTATAAAAAACAGGAGAATATTTGCTCGTTTGTGAAATTAATTATACTTAAAGAGAAAAATATATTTTTCAGAATTTAGTATTCGCAATACTTCTAGCTAATAATCAATTGGTAACATTAGTCAGAATGAACAAATTTTTCCTGCATCCAATGGATTTGCATATAATACAAAATCTGGTAGATAGTTCAGAATCGCTCAAAACTGCGGAAAGTTGGACGCCGATATGCCTTCCGAAATTTGACTCTAATGGATATATGCACGGTCATGTTTCTTATCTATCAGAAGATTGCCAGGCGTGTTTATTATTACTCACTGTCGATAGAGATGTATTTTTTGTACTATCGGATGCCAAGCAAGTAAGAGTTAACACAAATTCAATACTGAAAAATCACATTTGTATGAATAATATGAATTTATCAATAAATTCCTCCTGTGATAGAAAATTGTAGAGAAATTGCGGCGGACGAATTGTTTAGAGGCGATAAACGAATCGATGAATAAACCGACGATAACGACTGCCGACATTGGATTACCCGAGATGCGGCATGTTTTATATAAGTGCAAAAGTACTGCGCAATTTTGGAGTCCAGGGTTTCGACCGCCATACACAATAGATGAAGAAATAGAACGGTAAAATTTAATAAACTTGTATGATGAATTACTATGATACTTAATAACTCCTGTGATAAAATAATTTTTTTTTTTTTTCAGATTATTGGGGCTTTATCAGTGTTTGCATCACAGACTGCATTCTCCTAGTCGACCCTTAAAACTTATATTCCAGCAACTGGATAAGGAAACAATGCTAGCATGGGTAAGAAAAAAATTACTTTCAATTTGATCAAAGATTACAAAATTTTTTCCTTTAGTCATATGTATATAAAGAATACATCTTTTTTTCTTTCTAGGTTGCTTCTGGTTTCGAATTATATGTAACGTTTGAGCCTCTAGTGACAAAACCGGACGCTATCGAGGCAGTAAGCAAGTTATTAAAGTGGATAAAGAAAGAGGAAGAGAGATTATTCATTTTGAATTCGCCTACATTTTAAACATTACCAAGTGCTTTCTTTCTTTTTTTTTAATATAAAAATATGTAAAAGATATAGAAATATTTGTCGACCAAACACGTTATTTCGCCGAAACGTGAGAAATTACATTAGGTGTAAAAGTTCCAAAGCAAAACATTATCATAAGTTTCCAAGAGAGCAAGTGGCATATAGTTATTATTCAACCATTATTATGTATCAATACTGCTCACTATTTTTTTATTTAACGAAGCAATTGTAATATAATGTAAGTGATATAAAAATGTATATACATATATTTAAATATGTTATACGGATTCGATTCCGGATGCGTAATGTGATTTTAATACTGAATTCCTGTAAATGTGTCACATGACGGCGCTAAATACATTTAAACACTGATGAGATAAGAAAAGGATTTCATCAATCAATTAATTAATCTCTCATTCACTCGATTTGTAGAAGCATTCGATCAAAAGACTTGCTTTGCCTTACTCATATTTTAATGCCTGGTTCTGTCACGTTCTCTTCTTCGATCTCGCTCTCTTTCTCTTTCTCTTTCCCTCTCCCTCTCCCTGTCATCTCTTCTGTGACGGTCCCTATCTCTATCTTTATCTTTGTGCGACGACGAGTGAGATTTCGGTGATCTGCTGCGTTTACGTTCTCTCCTATCTCTGTCTCTGTCCCTCTCTCTGCTTCTCGATCTCTGCTTCTCCTTCTCAGATTTCTTCTCTGATCGAGAATGTCTCTTGTCCCTGTCCCTGTGACGATCTCTCTCCCGCTCATGATCATCCGGTCTCTTGCGTGGTGATTCTTTAATAGGTGGAATTTCTTCTTCCTCCGACGATTCGATACCATCATCCATATCGTCCTCTAACGCTGATATCTTTGCTTCTGTTTAACATAAATAATTGCATTTACAAAAAGATATGGCTAAATTATATTACATCCATTACGAGGAAATAATTGAGTAGTGTACCTAGCTCGTTATTTTCTTCTAAAACGTATCTCTTTTGAATCCTTGGTAAAATAATATCGCAACATCTTTCATCCCTGAGAAGAACGTCGATAAATTCATCCATGTGTATCGACTCAAATATACCCTGCTTGTTCTGTATCCTGAGCTTTCTGTTATCATTGAATAATGGCTCGAGATACTTGTAACAGTCCAAGGAAGAGCCAGTTAATCTCATGTATAGCGCACCCAACGCTCGAACATATTTAAATTCTTCATTTTTTATAAACTCAACTATGATATCTTTCTCAGGCTGTATTTGGAGCATTTTTAGTATGAGACAGAGGAATGGTGTGGGTTTCACATTACCGCCATAAACTCCTCCTAAAAACCTATAAAAAAAAAAATGCCAAATTAATTAGAAAATAACTTGTTATATAAACGTTGATATTTATCTGTCAAACTGATTGGAAATAAAAATAAATTTATCAGCAAGTTATATTCGTAAAGGTTATGTTTTGATTTTATTAACCTCAACTCCATCGCCTTGTCAACCAGCAATTCCGCTGTCAACGCAAAACATTCTTCTTTCCAGTATTTTGAATCGTATATGCGAGATCTAATAATCTTCTCCACCAAATATTGCGGATTTGTTCCGCGAATAGATTTAGCGTCTTTTACAGTACGGTTCGCCATTTTCGAATTTTTCTGAGGATCTTTGCTAAACGATCACCAGAGAGCGCCGGAAATGCACTTTGCGCGGCCGGTACGACTTTATTGTATTCGATATATCTGTGACAAAACGCGGAAAGCCTATCAAGAGGTGAGTTCTATATTTGAAAACTTATTAATATATAATTAATATTAATTATTCTAGCATTTTAAGACATTACTCTCTCCTTTTCTCTCTCTAAAAAAATATTAATATATATTTTAAATAAATTAAACTACGCAATAATGAATTTGCTATCGATAAATATCATTTTCATATATAAATAATATAAATATTCCAATATTAATTTAAAAAATATATATGTTGAAATAATTTTAAAAAAATTATACAATTTCGGGGAATAAAGCTGACATATGCAGATGGAAAAATCCGTCAATTCCAACAAAGTCAGCCGTACAGCGACGTGTCACCTTTTCGATGTCACACCTTTCTCTTTTGTAAAGGTTCCGTAAAGGACCATTCGGTTCAGGTAGTCCTTTCTCTCTCTCTCTCTCTCTCTTTCTCTCTCTTTCTCTCCTTCTCGCACGTTCACCTGGCAACCTGGGCTCACCCAAACGGCCATCTTGAGGCGCGCCGTTGTATCGCGCTCCTCGTCTTTCTCCCGGGTCTCATTCTCCTCTTGTCCTTATAGCCGGTCGCATGCGCCGCGTGTACAAGCCTGCAGGCCTCCAACCTCCAAGTGCCAGGCCAGCCAGCTAGCGAGCAACAGTGATCACGCCGGTAACGTTCCGATCGCGCAGCCTCCACCTGGCTCCTCCTTCGCGCATTCCGATGAGGCCTTGCATTGGTGACGTCACCGATATCCTTGTTTAAGAACTTTTCGCGAAAAGTGTCCGCTTCTTCGAATAACACGGTGAGTTGGAGTTTCTGCGGCGTCAGAGTCACGCGGAGAAACGGTAGTCTTATATACATCAATCGTCCCGCTTTCTTCTACAAAAAGATAATTATATTATATTTATTTTTTTGGGGATTCTAGATAGTGCGTGGATATGAGTTTAATTACGAAGTAAATTTTAATCTCGATGAAACTCCGTTGTTAATTAATTTTTATAATCTTGCGAAGAGCCGTTTGAAAAGTCTGATTTATTAACAGTTTATTCTGCATCCTTTGTATTCTGTAGTGCATTATTCGAGGAGAAGAAAGAAGGTGTCTGTGTCATTCTTTAACGACCGGTGAACGCGACCTGGGTAAATGTCACGGACGACGCTGACGCGATCGTGACGTTAATTATTCTGGAGTACAGTGGGACCGAAGAACCTAGCAGGAAACGAATAAAAGAATTCGTTGGTGCCAGACAACTATTGTGAAACCCAAAGAGCAGTTCTACGATTTCGAGAAAGATATCCACGTTGAACCCCCACGAAAGGAGAGCGTTTTTTTTTTAATCACGAGAAATCGTCGTGTATCCGTTAAAGCAGCGAAAGTACACGGTTCTTTGTTCGTGTGATAAAAGTTTCCCCACATGAATGTGACTCGCATGTCTTACACACGGTGATTCCATTGTTGTCGAACAATTGGACGGTGGTGAATACGATTCCAAGATCGACGACCTTTTCTCAGGTATGATAACCCGTCTCGGGGTCAGTGCGTAGTAAAAAAAAAACTCTGCGTGCTTTACAGATTTTCAACTTTCCCGGTAGTTTAATCGACAATTTTTCTCTACCAGTTCCGTATGGAACTCGCGGGAGTTAACGGTTGAATGATTTCGCGAGGAAGGACAAGCGTTTTTCAACAGCCGGCCTCGGTCGAGACACATCGTCGGGTTTATTCGCGGTGACAGTGAGATTGATATAATCGACTCTTTGCGGCATCAGGATGGGTTCGAAGATCGAGTACGTCGAGTCCTCGCACATGTACGCGACCAATTACATTCGTAATTCCAAGGCGATCGGCGTGCTATGGGGTATCTTCACCATATGCTACGCAATCATCGGTGTCGTTGCGTTCGTTACGCCAGAATGGCTCGGCGATCTGCAGCACGAAAATCCCGGAAGATTCGGTCTGTGGACCAGATGCAGCTACGGTGGAAATGGTACGTTTACATTCTCCTTACATTTTGTATATAATAAAAAAATTAGTCCCTTCAACTGGCTAAAGAGATTATTACAAAATACATCCAACACCATAATCTAATAATAATATAATAATATCTATACACGATATGTATCTTATATATAATTTTCAAAGTAATATATGTAACATTAAATATGATAGATTTTTTTATTGCCATATTATTTCTTTAATATTGTCAACATTTTTTGGTAATGAATAAAAGAAATGATAAATGAATAAAAAATAATGATAAATGATAAAATGATAATGAATAAAATTAATAAAATAATGATAAAATGATAAAATGATGATGAATAAAAAATAATGCTAAAAAATGTTGAAAAAATAGAATTAATTAAATATTTTGATCAATTGTAATTCGAGGTGTTTGTGCTTTATACTATAGGTGAATTAGGCGAGGAATGCATCGGTCGATTGGACGATCTGTCGACAATCGCCAACGTTCCCTTCCGAGTCAGCACGATTCTAGTCGGCATTGCGGTGCTTATCGCGTTATTGGCGATCTGCGCGATGCTGATGTTCTTCTTCTGTCAAAGTACCACCGTTTTTTACATGTGCGCCTGGATGCAAGTGGTATCAGGTAATTGTCAAAAAAAAAAAAAAAAAAAAAAAAGCATCGATTCCTACATTCTCTCGCGTGAAGAGAGGCTTTCCGGAACGTGAGCAAGCGACGCTTCTATTTTAGAAAGTGCAACGCTAGCTAGGCCAGCTCTCGCGACCCATTACTGCAATCTCGACAGTAATTCCTTATCAGCTAGATGCAATTGCAAATTGCACCGATACGCCGCGCCGGGTCTCATTCGAGAGAGGCCGGGAAATGACGTAATGGCTCCCGCTTAATGTGGCAGTTATTGTAGCAGACTTGTTATGTATATCGATCGGTTTCATCTCTGTCAATGGGGGATTTTAACGCGATTTTAGAGCGATACCGATCGTCACCGGAAATTATTCTCGTGTCACGGTTTTACGCTCGCGAGAAAGCTCTTTCGTGAAAATTTCACGGCGAGATCCGGATCGTTAAAAATAATTATAAATTTAAACATTCGCGCACGATATATATACAGGGTGTCCGGTAATTACCACTCCACCTCTCTAGGACATTCAGCATATATATATGTATATATATATATATATATATATATATATATATGTATATGTATATATTTATTGATAAGTACGTATAGACGTTGTACGTGCGATGCGCTATTTATTCGTGAATAAATATCGCATCGACATTTTTACTCGGTTTAGAAAGCGCGCGGTAATCGCAGGATTGTTCAACATGCTTGTGCAACGATTGAAGTAATATAATAATATAGCATTGCGAAAATAACCGCTTCATTCATGAATGACGCGTCGCCGAAGACGACGTTTATGTTGACTGAACCGTTATAAAAGTTGGACAATTGTGTATTAAGAATATACCTGCTTTTTTCTAAAAATAGTAAGATTGCAAAATTACATGAAATATAGCGCTCTTTCTTCATTAATTAGATTTTTCTTAATTGCGTAAAATTCGCACTTCTTAAGACTTGCATCCGGATATAATTGTCAGTGCTTTCGCATTTCCGTGTTGTTTTTAGCAATAAGTACGCAGAGATTAATTCCCTGGGAAACATGAAGATATGTATATGTATTGCAATATATATATATATATATATATATATATATATATATATGTATACATGCTATTATTAAATATACATATTTTTTATTGCAATATTTTATTTATATCAAACAATGATAAAAAATTGAAATATTATTCAGTTGAAAAATGTTAACTTTATGAAAACTTTTTTAATATATTAATTCAGTTTTTTAAATATATATTTTCAAATATACCTAGCATTTAAAATTTGAGTGGCTTTTTTCTTTCGTGTGAGTGAAAATTACACAATAAAAAAAAAACTGCTTTAGAATATTGCACCTGAAAATTCTCTTTATCTGGAATTTTGAATTAAAAAAAAAGCTGAAAAATCAAAAATCCGTTTCGGAGTAAGCACGTGGTCTTTTTAGACGCTCACCGCACATATCTCGTAGCTTCTTGTTTTGCAATCGTAATCGTGCGTGAACGTCGCCCGCGGGTTGCCGATGAGTCGTAGCGAAATGTAGAATAGACCGTTATAACATGTTCAAGCCATTCTCTGCATATACCGTTCGTCAATGTCTCTATGATTAAAACCGCAAACCGATTGCGATCGAGTCGATATTTCGCTGCAATAACTTTTTATCGAGACTTTATCTTTGCATTCCGCTCTCAATAACTTGGATTTATTATATCGACGCATTAGCGAAATATATGCAAGTTAATTTTCGCATTTAACTGACCTTCTACTTAATTGTGACAATTTGCTTCTCGATATATGTAATTGTATGATGTAAAACTAAATTACGCGCTATCTGCATTCTAAATAGCAAAGTTTTTAAAAATATATTTTAGCTTTTAGCTCGTAAATAAAGTGAATTCTTTATATATGTATTTTGCAGTTACACGTAAAACAACACAAGGCGATTAATTTGCGAAAATTGCATAATATTACACTATACGTTGCGTATATAATTTGCTTAACGAGCGTAACTTATATAACTCTAATCGTTTCTAGCAACAAAGATTCGGCGTATTCGTTGCAAACGAGCTGGCGTTATATGATTCGAGTCACGACAGTGAAAGTTACGGACCGAAACGCGCGCTCGGTCTCGTAGCATGAAACACGAAAGGAGGTAAATGTATCACCGAGAGACGAGACGTTCTAATTATATTAAATTATAAAGATTCTCCGTGTTTTTCAGAGTGTAACACTTTGTGTGGCCCGCGTATTATTCTTCAAACGTCAAAGTTTGTACGTCGGGATATCGCCGCACCGTGGAAAACCCGTGGGTTGCATTACAAGTTACAGAGCTGCACCGAGTCCCTTTCACTACCTCTCGCGTAGTCTTTTTTTTTCTTCTTTTTGCGCGCAATCGTATCCGTATCGCGCATGCCGCGAACACTATGCCTACGTCTGACAGATTGCGGATGTAAATGACAGAACCGTAAAGAAGAAAAAAAAACCACAAACCTCGGCCAGGCGTATTATTAACATATCTAACTTGTCAATAAGCTAAGAAATATTGTTCGCTTAGCGCTTATTATTAAACTAATTTTATGCTTCTGCACGTAATGTGTAATTATCTCGGAAAAGGAAAAAAAATTAATATATACTTGTATCGCGAGCGATATTTATGTTCCGTTTAACAGCTTTGAGTGAGATTGCCTTGTAAATGTCTTTGAATGTCGTCTTATGTAACTGGAGTAATATTCCAAATATCCTTTCAGCGATTTGCATGGCGGTCGGAGTGTGCATCTATCCTCTGGGCTGGGATTCGCCAGTGATTCGCGCCGTATGCGGCGCAGCCGCTTCCAGGTGCGTATTTTTGCGGCATATATATATATATATATATATATATGAAAAATAAAGATTTAAAAATAGAATTGAAACAAAAGATATTTCTTCAGACAATTTGTTCATGATATATAATATAAATTTCGATAGACTATTAATTATGTTATTTTATATTGGAGCTTATTTTGTAAAGACATTATTTTTTAATTTTAAGAAACTTTCTTTTATGGCAAAGACAAACGACTTTTACTTTCGACTTGAGAGAAAGTCGACTCTAAATTCATCAAAATATATGTAGCTAATATTAACTATCATCAATCATACCTTGCACGAGTACGCTCTTATTGTATTAAAATTTAATTCTTAATTAGATGTGTGCTCGCGTGTGAATTATTAGTGTGGCACGATAAGTAGCTACTGCATTTTGCATTATTAAGAACATAATTGCGATAACAATAAAGGTGAGAAAACTAAGGTAATTAAGAAGCTATTTCACAGATACAATCCTGGTGCTTGTGCCGTGAGGTGGGCGATACCGCTCGCTGCGATTGCAGCTCTGGATGCGGCTACCTTGTCGGCTCTTGCCTTCATCCTGGCCTCCAGACACGTAAGGCTGCAACCAGAGCCTTTTAATAACGGATCTCTATACAAAGGTGAGTTAAATCAGAATCCTCTGAATATTCTCATTAAATTTCGTTAATTATATTGCGACTAAATCAACTGTTTTTGGATCTTTAACGAAAAGTATCTCATTGTTGATGACGTCAATTTTATCTGTCAGGTGAAGTGAATCCAGGCTACATCAATGAAGCCCAGAGCGTAGCCGGTTCCCGCAAATCTCTGTCTTTAAGACCGGTCCTCCTGGTGGCGCCGCCTGAACAGGACCGTTACAGCGAACTCTCCAGGGCAAAGTCGCACTCGCATCATAGTCTGTATACGCCGGCACCATCGCATCCGGTGCACACCATATCGACAAATACTCTCAATCATTCGCAACATAATTTCCAGCTCTGAAGTAGTCTGTCGTGAAAGAAAAAATGAAGGTTATTAAATAAACCTGTATATAATAGTCTGTCAAAGATATGAAGAAAGCAATATTGTACATAAAAAGAAACGACTGGTGGATAATTTATGCGTCCTGACTTGAATGCACAATCGCTCGGGTTATTCGTAACGTTAAATATTTTACCAGGAATAGAATCTCTATTTATAACAATGAAACTATGTATAAGACAGATACAATGATAGAAATTTTCAGCCACTAAACGTTCATTATTGTTCATTTTGTGCCGTGAATATTATTACATTTACATATGTATATGTATCTTCCATATATCTCGATATGTTGTCTTTCTTAGGCTATTGAGATTCTACATATATACAATTATTACATATAATTATTATAAAGTTCGAATGAAGATTATAGAAGATTTATTAAATAAGAGTTTTAAAGTATCGTTTATATTTGTATGAAATGACCTCTTTGTAATGAGAAAAATGCTTTTTTCTATTTAATCTTTTCTACTCTAATCTCATGCTTGTGTTTTTATATTAATACGTGTTATGTATATGTAATTAGACATGTTAAGTCAAACAGTTTCATATTTCTCTAAGAACTGTATATTAGATTTTCTAAATATGTTGAATTATATAATTATATAAGTTAAATGCAATATAATTCAAAAGTAAATTATATATAGAAATTTTATATAAACACAACAAACCGTGCCGTATTATCGGAGTAAAGAGCATATTATTTATGTTATATAATTATTTAAGACCTTAATTATCGTAACGTGCCTTTACAATGTAATATCGAGAATAAAACCTGTGAATCAAATTTTTTTTTTACCATAAAATTACTATATTCAACGAATATTTTATGTAGCTATAGAATCGTGCACAACTTGGCGATTTTTAATTGATTTAACGAAAGGATGTAAAATTTATATGTAAGGAGACTCTCCTCTTGTGGGTGTCGCTAATGTCTAATAAAAAACAATGATTATTCATAGACTGTTGGATCGTAAAAGTCGTCAAATTATTATTATTACATCGGCTTCGATGTGCGTTTTGGTACGCAACACTATTCCTGCGTCGCTGTCGTTTTCTTATAACTCGTTGATGCATGCATAAAACATGCCGAACATAAAGACGTGCAAGGCAAACACGGCATATATGTCACTTTGACTAGTGTATTTAATGATATTATACAGGATAAGTTTATTACGAGTATTAATTAGTCGATAACTTGCATGATTTTTAGGCGACAGTCTTCGTAGGTCTGTGCGGCGATACTCTAAAGTTGTAACAAATCGCGCCCATAATTGTTATATATCTTGAAAATCTTCGGCATTTCTCACGTTTGATTCAGATCGCAGTTTAGCTTAATTCTCGTTCCTTTTTTTTTTCTTATTTAATTCTATAACTCTGAAGAGATCATCTTTTTTAAAGTCATTTAGAAACCCACGAGAAGACTGTTTGACCATGAACCACAATTATTATTGTACAGAACTATTATTCTAATTATATCAGATCTCTCTCTCTATATGAGCATTCTGTGCAATGTAAAACTGACAAGTACTTTCTCATGACAAATCGAAAAATCATCTTCGACCGAAGAAGTAGACATTTTTGAATCGAGGTTTCACCTCTTTTTTTTTTTTAACTCGGATAATTTTTAAAACACAGAATGCTCATTCGTATAACTTTCGCATTGTCTAAATCTAAAATAAATATTTCAAGCCTACACGAATAACGGATCTCTCCCCTTTCGGGATGTGTTCACACTCATCTTAAGATCTAATAATCTCCGTGTATGGCAAATAAAAGGAAAGATTTGAGCGTTAGCGATAACTTCCGCTTATATAAGCCAGCTTAAGCGCATCGAGGTTTCTCCCTATGTGCGTTTCCCTTCCTATGCGGATATTGTTGAGCCAATTTACGGTGGACTCTATTTCAAACAAGATTTATTCCTCATAAGTAAAAGAAAGCGCGCGAGGAACGACATGTCCATCGTGGCTCTCGTGAGATCGAACGACGTCAACTCGAAATAACTCGCGATCGCGCGCGCGCACAATCGTCAGGCGCGAGATGGCAAAGCGAGCAAATCGTTCGACATTAAAGCACTGTCATTTTTAGAATGCATTAATTAGTCCGCGATGAAGAATGAGAGACGCAAAGGTTTACAACGTTGTAAATGTAAAAAGGGATAGAGAGAGGAGGAACCGGCGCGGCCGCTCGATGTAACATCGCTGTTTAATTCCCCCTTTTTTTTTACGTGTGCGACGCATCGTCGTATTTTACAAGGTATACACACGGCGCGTCCACGTATGACACCCTCGACCGAATCGTTTATGGCTTTATTGCCGCCGCCACCGCTTCATCCGCATGCTTTACGGCCGTTTGTTTATTAGACATTTCATTTAATTTCTCGATCCTTCGCGCTGGTATAACGGCATCTCAGCTATTTCGCACCGGGCTCTAAAGTGCCAAGAGAGTCACAATAGAGACACGTAATTGCCCATTCGACGTTTCGGCGAACAATACGCGAGCGGGCTCTCAAAGATGTAAAAGTTTAGTAGATTTAATCTGAATGAGAAAAAGATGAAAATTTCCGCTATCGACATTTATTAAGCGTCGCGTTTATTTTCTCGTATCGGTGGGCGCGGAATCATGTCTCGATCAATTCTTTTTGAAAAGCATGTGGCAATAATGTCAAATTTCATCGCGTAACATAGCGATCTGGAAGTGTTAAAGTTATCGCGTTACATTAATTACGCGCAAGGGGAGGTTGACGACATTAATTTTACATTTCACTGTCGATGAGTTCGTCGACGAACTGTAAGATAAATCGGTGAAAGCAGTGAAAAAAATAACTTTTCCCAATTTCCAAATACTTGTTTAAGTAAAGTCTTAAATTCTCGATGCGATTAACAATCGTGTATTGTTAGAGTAGTGGTAAGAACAACGCCGGCGTTCGAGAGATTAGCAACGCGGAAAAAAATGGAAAAAAATAATTTAATTATAAGTTAACTTACACAAAGAGAGATTACGTATACTCCACTACGTGTTACAAGTTACAATCGATAATACAGTCATCGATCTTAACGTTACGTATGGCTTCGCGCGTACCATTTCTCTTATTTTACTTCACAAAACAGCCACGTTCTCTTTCGAAGAAGAAAACTTTAATTCTGTCCCCGCTTCTAATCTCTTCCATCAACTCCTATACTTAATCGATACTCTAAGTTAAACACTTATAGGACATTCGCTACTCTCATTATACCCGCAAAGATTATTCATCACAGGTGCAAAGAAATAACTCTCAAGTTATATATATAGCAGTAAGGTAGTATGTAAGCCATTCAATTTTCATTAAATGCTTTGAACGTATCCCTTAGTATTTCTCTATATCTGGCAATACTACATATGTACCTACAGCCGACGATGTATGTTGTGTAACAACACCGTACAACGTTTTCCCGAGCAGAGATTCATCATCGATGATTATCACGATATAGTTTACGTTTTGTAGTATCAAGTACACAACGCGCCTTAGCCTGAAAAATTCTCGCGTGTTTGAGCGCTAAAACATCCTATTACATCTCTTTACTGACGACGATTCCGCAGGGTTGCACCACGCCAATATTGGGCAATCTCGGCCTCCTGGGTGGAGATTTGCTCTCGTCTTTCTTCAGTAACTCTTCTATCGAATAGGGATTCTTCTTCTTCTGCGGCTGCGGCGGCTGATTTTCCACCGCCGCGCTTTCGTTCGTCATCGTCATCGTCGTCGTGCTCGGGCTCGTATTTTTTCCCTCGAGAATCCTGTGAGACACAGGACGATCCTGCTTCAAGGTCTCGACGATTGATAACGATGGGCTCTCCCGCGAGTTGTCCAAGTTTATCGCTTGCGAATTGGACGTGGCGTGCCTGACGAACGCGCTCCGATCGCTGCCGATTTTCTGGCTGAGCTCTAAAATGATCGGTGTGCTTCGGAAGGACTTGTAGTGATCCTGCGAATCGACAAGATTCTCGTCTAGGTCGCTCTTATCCAACGAATCGTCGCTGCCGGCCGTTGAGCTTGAACTCGACTTTAACTCCAGCTGATTCTGCGCGCCGTTTTGTTCCGACAAACGTTCGGTATCCAAAGGTCTATATATAAAAATAAATTTATAAAGGTGTTTAATTATATACGTCTAACGAATCGATTATGTCGTTGAATTAATTGTAAATTTAGAGGTTGACGTACGCGAATGATTGCATTCCGTGCTGTAAATGCAAAGTCGTCGCTTGATAGAGGGATGAGTAAAAGCTCTGATTCCAGGATGGCGTGCTCGTGTTGCTGTTGTTCGTGGAGATGTGTAGCGGACCTAGGGCACCCGGGTAGAATAGTTGATAGTCGGTTCTCATAAGTGTATCTGAAAGAATGAGTAATTGCACCTGTTATTATAATTTTTCACTCATTTCGGAGAGAAAGTTGTTAAAAAAATTGCTTATTACAAATATTATTACAATTAAATTTATGGAAAAATATCCGCGGATATATATTTTTCTACCGCGTTTAAGATTTTTAATTGAATATTAACAATCGTCCACATCCTAAATTTATTTGCCTGTAATAGATTCGCCACGTGTGATGCATTTTTATTTGTTAAGAAATAAGTGTAATAAATTTTATTCCAAACTAGTTTTCGCTCGCAATTTTTTAGTTTACATTATTGAGAGATTGTTCTCAATCATACATATATTTACATTTAAATCTTCTCCAATTTTCTTTTCCAATTTATATGATAAACATTCAGATATTGTCTGTGAAATAATATTTTAACCGAATACAAAATGCTAATTCTCTCCTAGGTATTAGCTGTCACTCGTGAGTTAGCTATGGTTTACGAGAAAGATGAAGATGAGAGAGTTCCGGAGAGCTCGTTTCGCAATTAGCTGCTCAAAGCCGGTAAATTGAGCACCGCTTCCAGCATCCAACAGCGGCACAAATTACGAAGCAAATTTTCTGTTTCGACATTGCGTGTCCGTTGCCCTGCCTGCTCTGCGTGGCTTTTGCTGACGAGTCAATCACGGCAACGGGGTGTCTCGAAATTTTTTACCCCCTTCCCTCCCCCTCCTATGCTTGTTCACGATCGCTCACCCTATTCTTCTCCTCGGGCTTAGCTGGTCGTCGTTGTTTTCGGACATTTATCGTCTTTCTTCTGAAAATAACCGCAAGAAGCGAAGAAAAAAGAAAAAGAAATCCGTCGCCGCGGAGCAATTCCATGCTAGGGACAGGTGTTTAAGGCGTCATTAGTCTGTAATGGTGAAACTCGCAACAATGTAGCTTTGTCCTGTATATAATGACTCACGAAGTTTCATATATCAAGGATAGATAGATAACGCCCGCGCCTCCCTCCATCCTTTTTTCTCCCTTGATCGCAATCTATCGCGCTAGTCCATGTCTCTAAAGTATGGATAATTGACATTGTTCCGACAATGACAATTAAAAGATTGCCCGTAGTCTTTCAGTAACGCGTCACTTATCCTCACCTCTGGTTCCGGCGTTTGACGGAATTTGCGATGTGTATCCGCCGGATGTGCCGCTCTCGATGGCGGGGATATCCGTGTGGAGTCCACCGCCTCTGAGAATACGATTGACCGAGGATACGGATGGTAAGCTCTGGGGATCGCAAGCACCCTGGCGCGCGAGCTGCTCGCGAATCTCCCAGGCAAACATCGTCGGCTGTTCCTGCTTCATTCGTAAAATCTTCTTCACCACCGTCGGCGTGGCTACTTGCTGCAACAGTAGAGTAGAAATGTAAACAATAAGAGCGAAAAATGACAATTTCAAGATGCCCACACAGTGAGAGAGAGAGAGAGAGAGAGTGAGAGAGAGAGAGAGAGAGAGAGAGAGAGAGAGAGAGAGAGAGAGAGAGAGAGAGAGAGAAAGGGCCGATAATTTTCGTTTCGTCAATTTCTTACAATAAAAACTGTATTTTACTCGACATTTATTTCGCACGTCAATTCTCGCCTCTAAATAAACTTTCTCATCGAGTTCCGTGATGTCCATCTCCCGTAGGGATGTTTATCGGTGCCAGAACGTGTGTGCTGTTGTTAATCATATCCGCGACTGGTCTTCCTCTTTTTTTTTTTTTTTCTTTTTTACAACCCGCGTTATCTCATCGACAAATTAACGTAAAGTACGGTCACACTGTCGTCAGAACGGACCGCACGCGCACATATGTCATTCACAGGTGAAGAGCACCGACGGGGTCGTCGATCAAGATAGCGAGGGGAGTCCCGTCCGGTGGTGGGCAAAAGGTAGGTGTACCCCACTTTATTTCGGTTTAGCCCCGGTTCACCCACAGAAACGAGTTGGCCTGCCGGGCCGGTGCCGTCTCCAGCATTGGTGCCGTTGTGCCCTGGCCACGAGGGCCCACCACCGGTCGTTCCTCCAAACCTCAAGGGCTCCAGAGGTGCTCAATCTGGCCAATTTGACTTGCTAATGAACGGTAATGGCACGCGGATAATTTTATGCTAACGCGATGGAAATGTTATTCCGGCCGTACAGATTTCGAGATCGCCGATCTCTTTGAGGAGCGACAGCGGGTGCGAGCGAGAGATGCGTCGAGATCTTGCCGGGGAAAGGTAATCATCATCTTCACGGGCCCGCACAGGGGTCCGGGTCTCTCTCTCTCTCTCTCCTTCTCTCCGCGGACAGATACGTATGTACGTATCACGAGCGGAACGATATCGCCGAATCTGTCGATTACCGCGCCGATCCATTTAGCGAAGAGAAGGTGGAGGAGGAGGAAGAGGAGATCGATACCTTGGCGTTTCGCGCGTCGGTAATCCGTGCTCGCGTGGGCCCGATACGATCTCTCTCTCTCGGCAAATTGTTTGGCAGAGGAGCGGAATAAATACTCCGGGTGTGTGCAACCGGACAATGATCGATACGATCGGTAGAAAGACAAACGGCGGACTGTCGACGCGTGTTCAGAGCAATGTTAAGAGGAATTACAAGTCTCGGCTTGACGATAGAGAACCATTATATAAATTCTCGCGTGATCGCTTGCCCAATCTTGAGTCGTGTTCTCGTTGACGGAAAAAAAAAAAAAAAAAAAAAAAAATGTTGATCACTTAATCTGTATCATAAATCATCATAAATCTCGATTAATAGCGAAAATTATTTTTATTTCGGATTTCACAGAATAATTATGGAATTGCCAAGATACGGAGCTGGAATATCGAATACCCAAGTTGTCGTCCTTCGCAAGTGAAAGCACCACTGGCAGGAACGTTTAAGGGCTAATGCCTCGGGGGTAGCAAAGAGCTCGAGAGTTCGAGCTTGAGAGAGAGAGAGAGAGAGAAGCGCCTAATAGTTTGAGAGGGTTAGGACAAGCACATCGCGTGCTCCCGGGAGCATCTCAGATTCTAATCTGACACTTCCGTCGTCGTCGTTGCCACAATTACCCCGGGGTCGGACAATATATACGCGGTACCTCCTAATGCTGGGACCCTCACGTCGCATCGTCGGTCGCCGGTCGCTGGGCACATCGAATGCGCGAACACGCATGTGCGTACATGTATGCGTGTGACCAACGGAGGAAATTGGCCGGACAGGATGGACATCTGGCACTAAACGTTAGATAACCCGCGTATATACCAGGCCGCGTACAGGTTGACCAACTCCGGTAATTATCGCGCGCAAGTTGCTACATGCTACATGCACTCCCCGGATGCGTCGGCTCGTCAACGATAAGGATGACGACGGACGTCGACGCTTTTCGCCCCATTTTTTCCCATGCTTCGCACGCCGATTACGGACGGAATAATTAAGAGTTGTGGGCGTAAAAAAAAAATTGAAAGAAAAATAAGTAAAGTATATAACATGACAAGGATGTAAAACAATGATTATCAAAAAAGAAAAAAATTTCAACATTAACCCGATTACATTTCGATATTTTAACAGGGTGTATACTCAAAAATTCTGTAAAAAAATTCCTTGAGAATTCCAGGATCTTCTAGATATTTTTGTTCAAAATTTCAGATAAAATTAAAATATTTTTACATGCAATTTTAAAATAAGCTTATTTATTTTAGCGTATCATTTTTTGACATAAGCAAAAAACATATATTTTAAACAATTTTATATAGACACGAACAAAAAATATATATTTTAAGCAGATTTTAAACTTAAGATATTTAAAATTTTTTAAATAAGTACTTCTTTGACATTTTTTTAAATTCCCTGAATCCTAACGAAATTCCATGAGAATTCCATGATTTTTCAAGGTATAATAAAATCCCCTGAGAATATCAGGTTTTCCAGGTTTTTTTCTCGGGATTATACATCCTGTTTTAAATAACGTAAAAATCTCTTTTAAATAACAACGTCTTGCCAACTATATGGAAATTGTTCGCGCGTCCAAGAAAAACGAGACGTTTGCATTTGTCGCTCTTCAATGCCGCTAAATCATACATCGAAAAATAAATACACACGTCCCGGGCGGGACCGATCAAATACGAGCGAGATCTTAATTACCAGATAAACGGGGGAAAAACGTCCGCGAGCGTGAATCGTATGCCGAGAAAATGAATGTTCCCCGACAGATCGAAACCCCCGTGACAATAATCGTTCCACGGGAACGCCGAGTTTTTTCCCCCCACGTCCCTCAAGAGTTTCGAGAACTTTGCGAGATCGCGATCGCGAATCGCCAGGGCCGGGGAGGGAGGGGGGGGCAGAGAGAGAGGGAGAAGTAAACGGGGCGACGCGTCGAGGCGTTATCCGCGTGTCATATGTATTATATGGGAGAGAGAAACTTGCGATTTTTTTCCCCTGACGTTCCACTTTATTACCGCTTTGACGCGCGGTCCGTGCATTTTTCATGAGACAATTTTCTCTGTCATGCCGCCGACCCATTATCCCGACGCGTATCGCATTGACGCGCGCGCGCGCGTACGAGAGAGAGAGAGAGAGAGAGAGATAGAGATAACGGAGAGAAAGTACGCGGACATGCCTCGAAAATGTTACGTACCCGGTACCCGGGGTAACACGTGTAGATTCGCCGATAGTCGGTCGATTAATTTCGCGGGATCGCACGCTAAATTGCATCGCACGACGCACCGAGAGACGGAGAGAGATCGTGTACCGCAGGTATATATATATATATATATATATATATATATATGTATTATATATATTACATCTCTCGCGCTCTCGAAAGCGAATTTAATTAAACACGCCGCTCCGATCGGAGAGATCCTACTGCAAATCCGTTCGAGGTGAGCGCATTGAAATAAAACGCCCGCCAAATTTTACGCAGCATCTTCAGTCTTCCGTTGAAGAGCAATATATGTATATCGTGGAATATATGCGGCGAGAGAGCGCGGAAAGTCGTAATAACAGACTGAAAATGGGGAGCAACGTAATCTTGACAGGGCACGTTCATCTTACGTTACTCAGCAGTAAAATCGAAACGTTCTCCTCTTGATGGAAATCGACGTGATGGAAGGAACGGGGGATTGGGGGAACAGTTAAATGTCAGCTCTTCAAGACTCGACGAGTTAATACTGCCAGGCAATCAAAGGGTTTACCTAGTAGCCATTATTTAATTATCGGCGTAATTTTAAGAGCCACTTATATGGATGAGCGGATAGTGACGAGCCACCAAGCCGGTTATCTAACGATCATCTCGAGAGATCCTTTGTGCGGATGACAGACAGACGGGGGAGGGCGGGGGGAGGGGGGGGGTAGGGGCGGCTTTGCGTTGGGAGGCGAGAAGCTCGATTCTTTGTGCGCGCATTTACTTCTCCACGGCCATATTTCTTCCTAATTTCTCACTCAGATTGCCGTTGTTTTGTCGCAGAAAAAAAAACAAAAAAAGAAAAAAAAGGAAAAAGAATGGAGAGAACGATCGCAGCGAGCGGTTAAAAAAGACTTCGGGAGCCATGTATTAAACGCTCCGATCGTTATTTCGCCATGAGACTATTTTGACATACGTAAAATAAAACCGAACCGCCGCGCCGCGCCGGTAATGGCAGATGATGACTATCGTTTACATGCGCGCGTAATCGGTTCCCGCATAGCCGGAATTTAAATGCCTCTTCAGAGCTCTCTCCTACGGCGGGCCACGTAGTCTCCCGCTCGCTCTCTTTCTTTCTTTCTTTCTATCGCTTCTTCTCTCGCCAGTGCAGCAAATTCGAACTTGAGGAAGGTCGACGCACGCCGACGCGCGCAGCGTTATTAAAATAAATTCATTAAGCCGAAACGCGCACGAAGTAACACTGCACGGTCGGCGCGTCGTAAGAAATTCCCAGTACATGCGCACCGTGCAATTATATTGTCATTAGCGGCATCGTGTACGTGCGCGATATATCGCCGCTGTATTGCTGCAGCCTCGCGATGCGCGCCCGGGGGGCGAAATTGGCATTCTCTGGAGATCAGACGCGAGACACGCGCGATAGAAAACTGCGGCTCGTCGTTCAATTTCGTGACACGAGAGAGAGAGAGAGAGAGAGAGAGGGAGGGAGGGGGGGATTTTGCGAGTTAAATGCCCTCGATTTTATCTCGTCTTTTACGATCGAGAGAAAAAGGCGCGAAAAGCGGTTTCTTTTGGATTATCGATGAATTAAAATTGAATAATTTTTCAAGAGGAGATCGAAAGCCGCGTATAGTGTCAGCAAGAAAACACGTGCCAAGAAAGCCATGAAATTATGCAAATTGCGAATCGTGCGCGGCAAGGTGTTTGGATAATTGCACGCACGGTGAAAAACACAGCCCTTACTTAAAATCACATCAGGAATGTCTGAATGTGCGACTTTGCGCGAGAGGCAGGAGGAGAGGAGGAGTAGGAAGATGGGGAACGACCCCTCATCAGTGGCATCGCCCGCTAACGCGCACGGATGCGCGCGATCGCGCTCGTTTTCACATGTTTTTGCAAAGCTACCGACATCAATCTTTTTCCGAACCGCGCGCGCTCTCACTGTGCTCATTTTACGCCGAGTGTCCGAGTGTTCTTTTACTTTCGAGTAAATTTTCTTTTCAAAACTCGACATTTAATCCAATTTCTCTCGAGGATATGACTATAAATTAAATACGATACATCTTTACATTTTTCAATAATTTTTTAAATGTACAATTTATATATATAAAATAAAGTAGATTATTTTTGTTAAATCGCTCTCTGTGACTTTACCTTTCACTTTTCATTCAAAAAATTCCAGAAAATCTTAAATATATCAAACAACAATTTCTTATAGGTTCTTTATAAACTTGATCTTTTTACAAAAGTTCTAGGCTTTTTTAAGCTTAATAAAAAGTCGGCCTACAAATATTCGACGTTTCATCAAAAAGGCAAATTCTTTTTACAAAAGAGAAAAAAAAAACCCTACGTATATAAAATATAAATTTTTGTAAAAATCACGACGAGAGAGATCTTACCTTCGTCTTGCTTCCGCCAATGCTGCCGGGTCGGATACTTCCCGTCTCGTAGAATCTCGTGAGTATCTTGGAGACACAGCCGTGGGACACGAGTAGCTGTCGCGAAATGTCGCACGGCCTGACGCCGACCATGGCGAGCTGCACGATCCTCTGGCGCACGCAGTCCGGCAACGGTCTGCCGTTGACAAAAACGCCGCCTAATTGATTTACCCCGGCTTGTCCTGGAAACAGTGAATCAGCGATCGCGATTAATAATTGCGGTTAATAAAGCGAAATAACGATGGCGCGCACTGATAAAGGAGCCGGAGAAATTTGCGGCCTACTTAAGGCTGCGACTTAAATTCGACATTTCGCGGCAAAAGGTGTTTATCGATTTAAGGGACGGACAAGTCGGAAATATCCGCTAATAGTGCGCTCGCGATCGTCCGGAAAGGTCGGCAGGTGCGTTTCTTGGCATGCGGTCCTGGCTAGCCCTCTAATGACATCGTTACAACGAATATCACGGAAAGGACTTTCCCTCCCTCCCTCCCTCTTCCATCCGTCCTTTCTGTTGGCAAAGGCAAAGACATGCCATTATTTTCTGTAATATTGGGAAGAAGATGGGTGTAGCGATTTCACAGCAAAACCCAACATCTCCTTACTTTACGAAGCTCATTTGTAATTATCGTAGAATCAGCTGAGCATTTCGTTGATGCTCTTATGCAACCGGGATTACGAGACAAACATATTAAATGTTCGTTAACATGTACGACAACTGTTGTCGCGACACTTGTGGGCACACGCCTTTCACGAAATGTATTTATTTCGTGTGCGAAGACTTACGTGTCGCGTAAATTACTTCCTGTTTATCATTATTTTACCAAAAGAAGAGTTTCTTTGGAAACTTCTGCAAATGTATAAATTAGATGATATCCTCTCTTTTACTCTCTTAAACAACAACTTTCTATTTAATAAAATTTCGATTTTACAGCATCGATGTTCCGCAACCTAATAAAATTAACATAATGTTACGGCGAAAATCTGGAATAAAATTTAGACTCATCGCAGAGTTTGACAGGAGAGTCCCGAAGACGGTCGTTTTAGAGATGTAGCTCTCGCCTTTTTTTCTTTTTTATATTTACACGTCCATAAAATGTTTTAATCGTATAATTCGTACTCACCGACGCGTTGCAATGCGCAGACTTAAATCACGGTGGATGGCAAAATTATTTATGCATTAAACACATTTCTACGATACGTACGTGTTGTATAGATCAAATGACGCGTGCGGCTCGAGTCGTCCAAGATTTTATAAAATTGATATTATTCCACGAGCGGTATCGTAAAATCGTACTTAATTCCAGACTCGTCCCATGTAAATAAAAACGGACCGATCAATCGATCACCGATTTTATGTCTGCAATAAAAACGATTCGCAGCTTTGACGCGCATCAAAAGGTGAATAATATTTAAATTCTATGATAGTTTCTGTTTGCTTTCTTTTTTTCGCACACAAATTATACGAAATCGTCACTTGGAAGACGAAGAACAAACTGCCGAATCAAAAATCGCGTTATAAATCTTTTCGATCGTGCGAAAAGTCTTTGATTCTCTCGATCACTCGATAATACGCGTCGCGATATTTAATTATTGATGGAATGTAATTATTACTCGCGAAATAATTCTATACAAATTTTTGTTGATTAATATTCAATATTGTATCTCGTCTATTAATATTCTATATCATGTAAACTGATTTAATTGTTTATTATTTAATCTATTAAGAATTAAAGAAATTTATTTTTAATTAAAATATTGTTATATAATATTAATTATTATTGTTAATTTAAGATTTACGATTCAATTGATTTATTATTAGAATGCAAGTCGAGACAATAAGAGAGGAAAATTGATAAAGACACGAGAGCAATCTTTCGTCGTTGCATAGTGGAAATATATAATCGTCGATCAAATATATATATATATATATATATATATATATATATATATATATATATAAGTTTAACGAATAATAACGCGTAATGGGGTTTTATTTCTCGATGATTATTCTCGTAACTGAGATGAAGCCTGCGAAGGGCCTCGTACAGAAGCGGCGTTACTAACGACGATCCTTTCTCCCCCTTGAAAGAATATAAAAAGGATAGAAAAAGGTTGCGAAAACATTAAATGCCATGGGCAAGCTATATAAATCGAGCCACGCGCCTTCACGTAGAAGACGGACTTCACGTGGAGGACGACCAAACTGTGCGCGCCGTAGGACGATCGCCGCTAATTATTATCCGCGCCGACTAATTATGTCATTACCCGCACCGATCGCCGACGCCGACAGCACCGGACCGGCTCGAGAAATAACGATCTGGAGGCCAAAGAAAAGATTTTCGTCAATCTTTTCCGCTGCCATTACGTTCGGATTCCTCGAAAACCCGCGGGTTTTATTTAGCACTTTGTACCAACTAATTAACGAACGATCGCAAAGTATTCCCGCGATGATTCTTACTACTGCTTGATGAGACTTTCATCCTTTGAAAAGATCAAATGACCAAACGCGATTAAAGTCACGTAATGTCGATTCTCGTGTGAAAGTTATCCGCTTCAAGGAGATAATCTACAATTTGCATAAAATTTATTTTCAAAATCACGTTTGTTTTTCTTTCTTCTTCATTTTTCAAATAAAGTTATATTTTTTCTTACGTAATCTATTTTCTCATTAGTCGCAATGACTAATGAAAAATTAAGATTCGAATATAAGTGGCTGTGAAATAAACGTAACCACGGCGAAAGATCTATTATGTTTCAGGCACAAAATTACGAAACGCTGCTTTTATAATTTTATTATTAACGTTGCGAGTGTACGTGACGCTCGCAGCATTACGGTCGTAGGAGATGGAAATTGCTGATAATAACCACCAGTCGAAGGTGTGACGGATTGTCTTTATTGGATAATTTAAGGGTTTCTCGATTGGTGTGACAGGAACACACCGGTAAGACTGACTCATTTTCGAAGAACAAATTATTACGCTTCCAGCTGTAATACGCGTGTCACGTGCTCGTATACGTTTCAATCATTAGCAATTATACTGCAAGTATCTAACGCGTATACAACACGATTTTTCTATCGATAAATAAATATCATATACATCTAATTGCGCGTTAGCAGTATATTTTATATAGGATAAACTAGGGTAAGATGGCCATAGTTTTTTAAAATGCAAAAAACATACTTTTTATTTTTTTAATTTTTTAATAGTGTTTGGCATATTATCTTCCCTCAAGCTTAAATTACGTAATATTATCGAAATTAAAAGGAAAATATTTTATAGAAATTTTATATTATCAAAATAGTACAACGTAAGCATTAGCCAACTTTTAAGGAAAAGATGGCCATAATATTTATAAAAAAAATAATAAAAATAAAAATAAAAATTATAGGTGATACAACAATTTACATATCTTTATAATATGTCTAACGTCGATTACGATAGCTTAATTATAATTTATTCGACGTTATAACAATTTTTAGTGGACAAATGAAAAACTTTGCAGGTAGTCCAAAGTAAAAATATGATATAAGAATCACAATATCGTTATTTCGAACAATGTATGCGCATAAACTACTGTAAATATCGATTATCTTTGATAATGACTAAAAAAGCGCACAATGTGGCGATTATTGAAAAAATTACAGCCTCTGGCCATCATACCCTAGTTTACCCTATGCAAACCAGTAAATTAATAATTTTTTTTTTTGATAATTTTCGTGTAATCGATTAATTATCTGTCCCTTAATGTCTTCCATTCGCTCTGCCGAGCTCAATCTCTGACGCGATTGTACGAAGATTATACACGCTGCGCGTTTCGGACGGATGTGACACGACTGACGCACAGCGGGCCAAATTATTATTACGGCAAAAACCGGCCGAAATGTCTTTATCTAAGTGCAAATCTCTGGATCCGGCGGATCCCCCGAAATAATGGAATCGCGCGTTAACGGTGCGCATTGTAAGTAGCGCAGGCCACTCGTTTACGCGCGACAAAAAGGCGCGCGCCGACATCGAAATACCGGAAACGCGCAATCCGCAAAATGGCCAAGAGGAAGACACGGAGATGAAGAGGGTAGAATTAGAAGAAAAAAAGAATATTATGAAATGTGCTATAAATTCTGATGCGAACGTGACCACGAGACGCGCGGTTCAAGTAACTGTTACCGCACTAACGGGACGTTTGCAACAATTAAAAACGCGATAAACCGCGCGCTTGTCGTAAACGGCGAATCGAATGTCTAAAAGATCTATTTTGGATCGTTAAATATATAAATGCGCATTAAAGAAATATATATTATATATTACGTCAAATACCTTTGCCGACGCGACGAGTATCTTAGATACTTTTCCTTTATGGGTTATCTCAACTTTCTAGAATTATCTTGTTTTTTTTCTTGATTTTTTTTCAACAGAAAAATTATTATTTAATTTATTACAACAAATTTTGTACATATAAATGTCTTTGGATATTTTTTCAGAGTATATCAGTATATAGGAAAACATATGGTACTCATCTCTTTCGAAATGACAGTTAATTTCAATAAAGGTTAGACACATGTTGACCTTGATTAAACCTTTGATCGATACTATGGTAATTCTATTAATGGGAATTAACAGGATTTTATTAGCCGGAACGCTGGGACTCATACATAATTCTGCACAAATTAGCTGTTTCGACACTCTTTTTTTTTTTTGAATTAATATGTTTTCACCTTGATTCTTGACCCGCCGTTAACGGCAGACAGCTGTTTAAGCTACTAATAATAATAAAATATGTTTAGAATTTCTTATCATTTTGATTATACTACTACGTATACTACGAATTGTTATACTATTTTAATTAATTTATTTCTTTAACAAAAAAGTCAATATCTATTTTTATTGCAGGCAAATTTATTAATGTATAAAATAATACATTTATATATTATAAAACAATATAATGTAAATCGACTTTAATTTTTCGAACAAAGAATTATTATTACGTTAAAAATGATGGCTTTCTAAATTATTATTGTCTCTAATGGCTTCTTATCTTTCTGCTCATCTTTTTCCAACAAAGTACACAAATTGTCGAGCATAGGGTACTTTTGAGAGATACTTTCGCGAGTGCATAAAGGAACATCTCTCCATATAATACGGGCTTAGCTTAGAATTAGCTGGCTAATGCGATCGCCAACAACGATCCCTATCGCCCTGGCCATTTAAGGCCCTAACCAAACTCTACACCTGCCTACCTGTAATCATGATACGCGACCATGCCAACGCATTTTTTTTCTCTCTGATGAGAGCGAGCACGTCGCATCTAGAATCGCGATCCCGTCGTTCCAAATCAATGCCGAATAGCATTGTTTCGCGAATCCACACGTACAGGTCGCTATTCAACTCGTTTTGCTATCGGCGATCCGTCATCGTCTGTCTTGAAAGAATACACGCGAGAGATATAGCCATACATGTAAATGAGAATATATTAAGATGGCTAACTACGACAGCTATTATTAAGTATTTATCGCTCTAATGATTATCTCTGCCTTGAATGTTCCTGATAATTAAAAGGTAACATTGATCTGCGAGATGCACTTTAGACAATCTGATAACATCGTCTATTAATAATATCTGATATATGTGATATCTATGATATATAATCTCTATAATTTTCTTCCAATTTTACGATACAATTCTTTTATAATTATAGATTATTAATATAATTTTTCGAAATTGATTTATTCGCAAAATTGTTATCGAAAATGTTGTTGCAAGTGATTGAAGAAGGCCGTCAGGAACGATGTTTCCGCAAATTTGTTCGAAAGATTCAAGATTGGTGATATTAATCAACATTTCTATTATACCAACAACAATAAAAATAAGACTGGTAGCTAAAGTACATATGTTTTCAATTTCAAAAATTTCTCGTGTACATCTCGTGAGAGGAGGGAAAGATTGATCGCTCGATCGGAATTCAGGGAGGATTCTTGACATGAACATCATGGCCAGATTGAGGAGGGGGGGGAGGCGAGACGGGAAATTGTAATTAAACTCGTTTAATAATAGACCGTACATTCTCGACGTTCGATCCATGTTATAAAATTCTACGTTAATTACTGTCAAACTGCCTTCTAAATCGTAATTTAGCCTCGAGTCGGTTAAAATAAGCGAGAAGAAGAAGGATTTTTATTGTATAAAGAAAGAAAGAGAGGGAGAGAGAGAGAGAGAGAGAAAGAAAAGAAAAGGGAGATGGGAGAAATTTTAATTTTCACTATACGCGATTTTGTGAAAGAGGTCCTGTGATCTCGCCGACGCGACGGTAGCTGACCCCCCCCCCCCCCCATCCCGAGGAAACCATAACGATGTGTTACATTCCCTCTCGCATAAATCAGGAAGCGAAGCCGGACGAATCGTGGGATTGGCTATTTAGCAAACCGGCCAGCGACGGTCAGCGCGATGTCTTTCTCATAAAAAAAAAAATTAGCATACTAGCTATTTAAATACTACTGGGATTTAATTCGAGATTTAACCCCTCTGGCTGTATTTCACGTAATACTGCTTTCTCGAAAATTTTCATTAAAATTAAATAAAAACGCATCTCCGCAATTAAATACTAAATTTACATCACTTTTACAAGGTGTCCGGTAATAATCGCCTCACCTCTCTATGGCTAATAGAGCAGGTCAAACTGAATATAAAAGTCTTCTATCATTTTGCAATTTGCGCAATAATGACTAAACTATATATATTTAATATTTTAATAATTATTGCGAAAATCGCAAAATGATAGAGGACTTTTATTTTCAGTTTGACCTGCTCTATCAGCCCTAGAGAGGTGGGGCGGTAATTACCGAACACCCTCTATAGCAATAATGTAAAAAATGATGATGTCGAGCAAATAAATATGACAAATTTTAACTGGTTACTGAAAATCTTACTTAAAATATTATTGATTTTACCGCAGAGAATTCTCTCGCAAATATTCTCTGCTCGAGGAATGAAATTTCAACGCAACGGATATTTGAAGAGCGAATATGTACTCACCGGTGTGCGGCATGTCGACGACGAGCAATCACGTCAATCTGAAACAGAACAAGTACAGAGCTCTTTAAGACTCTCAACGGCGAACTGTAAGTCATATGATGCAACGTTAAACAGTATATGGTACGCGCATCGCGCACCGTATTCAATCCTTCGGAATAGCGAGCACGTACATGCGCGCGCGCGCGCGCGCGCGTGTACACCGTGCGACGTATTATAAAGTGTAGCGGGAGTATAGCCTTCGCTATTAATGAATTTAAATGTATTCAAAGGGCGCGCTTGACGCTTGACATGGCAACCCTTAAATATGCAACCGTACCGATAAGCGAAAGCGCGGCAAAATATTGCCGCCGGTGGTCGCCGACCGTGACTCTCATTCCCGAACAGATCGTCCAGATCGCCGACCGATCTGGATCCTCGCCCCTTCCCCCCCCCCCTCCTTCCCTCCTTCTCCGCCCCCATCGCGACAACTTTATTCTTATATTTTCATGTTTGACAGCATAAATTGGCAATTTCGCCAATCTCGGTGCCCGATGGTTGTTCTTTTTTTTTTTTTTCCTCATCGTAACGCTCGCGATCGATACTTTGATACTTTCTGTTTTTTTTTTTTTTTTTTTTTTACAATCGATGTTTGTACATGTCTAACGTCAAGCATGATTTGTCGCAGTGACAAATCGGTGGAAATCGAAACCTCGAGTTTGAGAACTGCGCGTCGGACAGAAGCGGAGCGAGCGGAAAACTACGTGGAATGCGTGCGTAGCGTGGCGGGTGGCGTGTACTTTGTGATGCAAATTAATGCACGATTACCGAATCACCCCTCGCTCCACCCCTGCACGACCACCGCGACTCCTTCGCTCTACTCCGTCGACTACCCTCCGCCTCTTCTCGCGCACAGGTGTGTACGTCGTGTTCATGTGTATTTGCGTAAAACGCGCGTGTGTGTGTGTGTGTGTGTGTGTGTGTGTGTGTGTGTACAGCGCAGCGAGGACTTGGTGTACGTGTAATAAGGTACCGATCCGCCTTCACCCCCGTGACTCGATGCTTACCCCGGCATTAGGTCTGGTTACACGCTCGCTCCCTGGACTCTAATCTGATGTAACTATTACATACGTTACGCGGTATCCATATAGTCGAAATGGCTATGCGCCACACGGAGTCTCGACGAAAAATCATTTCTTCATCCGTCGTGTCCTTGCGGTACTCTACTTTCTGACTAATTGCTAATTTATATCAAGATTGTTTTTTTTTTAAAAAAATTTATTTTTTTTTTTTTTTGTAAAATACTTTCCAATTATTATTTCTCCGCAAATGACGAATAAATTAAATATTTAAAAATATCTGTCGCGATAAGTTTCCGACTTTTATGGAAAAAAAAAGTCGATGTACAATGATTTTAAATGTCACGATAACGAAGAATAAGCTTTTTTTTTTTCCACGGAAGTACAGAAGTGACATTTTTGGCTGGACGAGGACGCGCGTCGGTAATCACATTGACAAAGATAAAGTCTATCGTAATGAGAATTGAGTGATTATTATAAATCAAACGTACCCGGCTACAGCGAGAGCCGGAGAGCCATCGACGCGTTTCTCGCGTGCCTTCTGTGTTTTGCCGATGTTACTCTTGCAAACACGTGTTTCGTCCTTTCCTTCCCTTCTTCCATCCGCTCTTCTCCCGGACCTAAACGCATGCAAACGTTGCAAACACGTGTTGTGCTCTCGACATTTTTATTCTCTCGCGAAACAATTCTTTTGACACTTTCTATTAAAAATATCTGTTTCAATCATTTTAAGGATAAAAGAATTCCTTTCAATAATTAAATTCCTCTTCTCACACAACTGGAAGCTCTAAGTCAGAGAAATTATACATCTTGTCAATTAAAAAAAAAAAAAAAATAATAATAATAATAAAAACACTTGAAAATTAATACAAGAAATCTCGATTGTTTGAACATTTCCCATCGATTCATAGAGTCTTCCGACAACGTAGTTGTCACGAGTCGATTTGAGAACCGCGATGCCGCGGTAAATCGCCGGTATAAGGTCACGCTTTTACGTGTAAGCCCTAAGCGAAATCTAGTTTTTGTTTATTCATTAGGCTTTACCCCGTGCTTTAAGTGGTACGTGGAGGAAGGCTGCCTCGCCGCAGCGGCGACGGTGGTATAGGACGGGGGTAGGAAGGAGGGTAAGGGAGGGGGCCCGGGGAGTGGACCGCCGTATCACCGATACGCCACCAGCCATAAAAATCTGAATATATTAGGCCTACATGCGCACGACATCTCGCTCGGATCGTGAACACGTTACCCGCGATAATCTACGCTCGTTTCCAGCACACTTTGCACGTTTATGCGTATATCTACGACGGCTACCGTACGGGTTTATCTCTCTTCTCTCGTCGTCGCTGCTGCATCGTCTTCCTCTACATTACCAATTTTCGAATCGAATTATTCTGTATCAATTAAGAATCGTTTTTTTATTATTATCCCACGCCGCTTTCAGTTTGGAGAAGCGAAAGAATTTAGCGAATGCAGAAACGATTAGCGTACGCAAGGTATCTACTCTTAGAAAAGAAGTTAAAATTCTCAAGAATTTCTCTTGTTTCTGAAAAATCAGGGAATTTTCATGGAATTTTATTGGAACTCGAGGAATTTTTTTTTTAATTTTCTCTTTAATCACTCTTTCTTAATATTGTAAGTAGTTGGCAAGTCAAGTAAATGTGTTTAACTTTTATATTTTAATTATATTATAATTGTATTATAACTGTATTATAAAAATATATATATATATATATATATATATATATATATTTATCTCTATAATTATTTCTTTATATATTCAATATTTCAACAAAATATTCTTAATTTGTTATTTGTAGTGATAAAAAAATTAATATGTTGCGCAAATGAAAAATTATCCAATTTTTTCAATACATTTTACAAATCTGGCCCTTTAAACTCAAGTAGCTCTGTGCTTTTCTTTTGTATTTTTTTTTTTTTTTTTTTTTTTTTTAATAAAGAGCATTAGAAAAACACATGTAATATTTATTTTAAAACATTGTAACCAAAAAATCTTTAAAATATATTTTCTTTATCTAAAATTTTGAACAAAAATATTTGGAAAATCAGAGAGAATTTTTTACAAGATTTAAATAGACACCTGAGTACAAGTTACAAACGTATTAAGTGTTAAGCTGCCAATTGTCTTTCTCGCTATATTTGCTCGACCAAATCTATTCTATGCATATATTATTTTGATATTTATTTAATAAATATCATATACGTAATCTCGAGAATTACATCGATTTTCAGCGTGAACTTTACGTGCGCTTTATCCACAACAATGTCCAAGGTTAACGTTATTGTTGTATCAATGCATTCGCATTTAATCTTTCGCAAATCACGTAACATTAAATCATCTCGCTGCGCACAGACAAGGGGTATGCTGATCCTTGAATTTAAGATTTTTCCAGTTACGCGTTCAAATGGCTGAGCGGACAAGCTTTCGAGAGCACGGTAAGAAAAATCGGCGAGAAGGAAGGAGACTGGGAGGAGGGAGGGTCGGGTAATTAGAATAATTCGGGCCGCCGTGGTTCACGCCATCCGGACGAATTTGCATTTTAAATGAAGCGATGGCGTGCCAGGGGCCCCACCGTGCCGCCAAGAGGAGAAAAGGAGAGAGAGAGAACGAGTGCGGTAGAACTCTGTGCTTTATAGGGAACTTTAATATTTATCGCTTATATCCTCGGTCCGCGAATATAAGTATATGTATATATCCGCCTTTTCCTTCCTCGACCACCGCCGCAGTCACGGGGGGCTCGCTCATGTTCATGTCGAAGCATAGCCCCGCTGATTTCCTTCTCGAGTCTCCTTCGTCGCCCCTTTCTCCGCCGCCTCTTACCCCTCCTACCACTGGATCATTATCGCGTAATTAGCGCCGCAGATTTTCACGTTGCGTCATCGGCACGCACATGCACGATAATTTTACAATTTTAATTTGTCAAAACTCGACACTTTTTTTATTTCTCCGCAGACGATTCCTCGATCCGTTATCGATCTTTGCTGGATCTTTCGTCACGGATTTGCTGTTAATTTTTAATTCCTTTACAGATAATACAGTGATATCGATAAGTATCGAATATCGGAAACTTCCGATGCAAGATACCGCGAGGGGAGTACGTACATCGCTCGTGCACGTGCGCCACGGGCGCAAAACTGCGTTCGAGAATGTCATTTATTTAGGTCAGATTATTATCGCGAACGAACGCCATAAACGACGAATATACTTTCTGCTCGTAAAATAATATACTTTTCCACTAATCCGTAAAGAGTAATCGTAAAGCGGCCAACTTGCGACGCACGAGTATCCGACTCGAGAGATGTATACTTCGAAGGAGGAAGTTTAAAAAACAATTTAAGTCACTTGGAGAAGAAGAAATAAAAGAGCTGAAAGTATCACCGATTATAGCAAACAGTTGAGGAAACAGAATTAATTGTGGCTCGCGGACGCCAGCGTTATAGCTATAGGGGTGAGTTTTTATCGATACGCCAGCGACACATTGACGTTTATGAAAGTCGATGATCGAGATACGCCGGGTGTAACGCGATAGGTACCGAGCGTATAATAAGATCGAGGCGGATCGGTCTGTCTAATTGGCAAGAAACTTGCCACGGATAATTTATTTATTTATTTATCTAACCGGATGGTCACAATCACATACGTGGAAAATATCCGTCACGGTATATTCTTGCGAAGAAAAAAAAAAAAAAAAAAAAAAAAAAAAAGGGGGGGGGGGAACAGCGCTTCCCCTCCGTATACGTACCTGTTGACTTTTTTTTTTTATGACGATTGGCTCCTCAGCTTCCGAGTGGCATTCGCTCTTCTCGTGGACCCGAGGAATTTCCGTTCCCGCTCCGTCGTTCTCTTATTTCGCTCCTCTTCCTCTGCCGTCTCTTCCGTCGCTTTAATTCAGTTGGCGTCGAAATGGATACCGACGACACAATGTCACGTTACTGTACGCCAGAGTCCTGGTGAGACGAGACTCGTCGAGACGTTTCGTCCTGGCGTGCGTCGCGTGTTCGACTCACGCAGGAAATGACTTCGCTTTCACGGCAATGAGACGTGGATGTGACACGAAAGCCGGAAAGACGGAAAAAGATAGATGAAAAGGAGCGAGAAAAGGAAGTTGACTATATATAATGGTACACCCACGAGCACACGTCAAATGACAACATGAAGGTTTCTCTCAACGACCACCTTCCGCTGTGCGAACCGATGATCTGCTCTTTATCTCTGTGCGTTTCCTTCCGTCGTCCGTTCCCTATTCTTATTCCGCTTCGATACTCGCGCGGAAACGTGCGGTCGACTGTCCTTGGTGAAGACGCAACGTGGATGTTTCTCTTTTATTCGGAGTCATAACGATCGTCGAATGCATGCATTCATTCGAAAAAATCTTGCTCCTTTCGTCGATGCAATCAAGCTCGTAATTAATCGCACAATCGTAAATATACTGCAATCTCATCGATCAATGTCGTCGAAATTGTCGACGAAATTGTTTTAACAATGTTCAATTCTCTCTCATCACTGGCACTCGAATGCAGATTCACTGGTAACCACGCGTTCAACTTCCGACTCTTCAAGGAGAGAGGAGAAAATGCCGTCCCGACTTCTTCCTCTTCTTCTGGGCAAGCCGGCGCTTCCAGGCTCGTTACGTTACGTCGTGCCGTCAGAGCACGTGCAGCTACTCCTGGTAGTCAGCCGAGTGGCAAAGTCCGCGCGACGCGCGAGGGCAAACTCGCGGTGGAGACCGCAAACTGCGGTCGGTCGGCCGGCTCGGCGAACGCGCTCGCGAGGAGAAGGACATACGTCAGCGAGGCAGTCGGTGAGGCAGAGGTAAGAGGGAGAACTGTGCCTGGACAGGCACAGGTACCGACGAGCGGAATACGGCAAGGGCGCGAGAGATATACGCGGGCGTGCGTGCGCGCGCGCGCGCGCGAGTGCGCGAGAGAGAGAGAAAGAAAGAGAGAGAGAGAGAGAGAGAGAGAGGCGGTCAGGACAGGATGATGTGGACCACGCGGAGGACACGGCGTGTCTGAAGTGGGCTCGGCCCGCAAACGGGGGTTACGGGCTTTGCTTTCGGTCAGGTCCCCCGTACCCTCTGCCGCCGCCTGTACTCGTGTCGACTCCTGGCTCGGTCGTACGCGTCGTGTGTGTACGCCGCAGCAAGGAAGAGAGAGAGAGAAAGAATGAAAGATAGAGAGAGACCGGGAGAAACGAACCGAGAGGGAGAGAACGAGAATGAGAAGGAGGGGGAGACAGAAGGTGACGGTAGCGTGTCGTCGCGTGCTGGATGTTGCATCGGGCAGGTCCGCGTGGCCTGTGACTCGTGGCCCGTGGCCCGGGTTGTGCTCATGCCCCGCCAAAAGATAGATAGATGGATAGAGAGAGAGAGAGAGAGAGAGAGAGAGAACCAGCAAGATTGGAGGGGTTGACTCGCCCGAGGAAAGAAAGAGCCTGGGGGTGGGCGGACAAAACGCGTTCTCTCTCGTTCTGCTACTCTGCCTCGCCTTCTTCCTCGTCAAAGAGGAGCTCTACTTCTTTTACCTTCTCGTGCTACGTGTTCCTTTTTCTCTTGCTGTCTTTTTTTCTCTCGCTCTCTCTCTCTCTCTCTCTCTCTCTCATGCGCGCGCACGCACGCTTGTGCGAGGGTAGTTTGCTCTTTCTCTCGGAGATTGGTTCCAATATAATTAAAAGGTTTTCGCGCGAGGCCCACCGTGGCGGCGTATTTCGTTCTTTTTGAAGAGAGTATGAATTGAAGACACTTATGTGTAAGAATAGCCAATAGCCTTTGCGTGATATTGTTTCGCGCAATATATTCCTTTTTTTTTTTTTTGCAATTATGCTCACCATTACTGGTTTCTCATTTAAATGAATCGTATTTTTTACAACGCTATTGCATGTATTCAAGAGCTGTTACGCGTGACAATTACATCTTCACACAGCACGCTGCGTGTTGCGCGAAAGTTTTTTCAACGCTTTGAAATTTTTCCACTGTGACGCGCGAGCGAAATGAATGCACGGACTGCACGAGTCGCGCTCTTGGATATTAATGCGCCAATTTTTAATCGAGTATACTAATTACCTAACCAATTTACATGCACGTATTTATTAAAAAGAGTAAATATTTTTTTCCTCTTCACGCGACAGTTTTAATCGCGCGCATTCGAATCTGGGTGTCCAGTCTTAAACTGTACTTGTTCAAGGTTGACGTAAGGGTGACGTCCAATGTCAATAGGACACGGGGAGGACAGCGGAGCGTTTAGCGGTCCTTTGTCTCTCATTGGCAAAACACGCAAAAGACGTTTGTAAGGCGAGAGGTTGTGTAATACTCGCAATCCCTTTGAGGAAGACGTAATCGGGCTGTGTGTCCAGACACGCAAGAATCTGTAGTACAATCGGTAGTCCCGATGAGTTCCACGAAGATCAAAGTACGTGATCGCTTCGCGCGGTCGCAATCTGCGTTAGTCCTTGGCTGACTTCTTACGCAAGAGGCGTGTCTGTCTGTCTGTCTGTCTGTCTCTCTCTCTCTCTCTCTCTTTCACGACAATTATACGCTTGAAAACCCTTGTCTCGTGCGAGTCTCAGCAGCGCCGTTTTTCAAACGATTTGCCTCGAAATGCCGGGCAATCCGCGAAATGTTCGGGTTCGATACATCGGGTTCGGCCTCTCGGAATCTACATCGATCACGAAGGACGCGAAGGTCGGCGACGAATGGGGTACGCAGCCGCACGATTCGAAAGGTTTCATCAAGCCGAGAAAAATGGTAATTTGCAGGTATACATCGCGCGAATATTAGTTTGGAGCCGGTATTCGCGTGCTGCTTCTCGTCCTCGCCCTCCTGCTCTCGTTTCGCTCGGTTCTATGTAGATCACGTTTACGTAACAAACGTATTCGGGCTTCAGAAAAATCTCTTCGCGTAGAGATAAACAGGACTTTCTCCAGTACGTACCTTGACGGAAGAATTAATTCCTCAGGATGATTTAGCATATCGCATTTGACGTATAGAGAGTATCGCGAGCTTCGTTTAATATATAGAGTGTCGAATGACAAATAAACACGAGGGTAACCACCGAGCGCTCGGTTCCTGAAACGACTCCCCATGGAGTGATTGTACGACCCCCTGACTCCCGATATACTCTTGTATATCAGGATAGCCTTCTTCTCCCTCGTCATCGGCGCAGGTTGCGCTTCTTCACGGATCATCGCCCATTAACCATCACAGTTGCCGACTCGTTGATTCAAATGTTACATCGTTGGAGTCTCGAATACCTCTGTTTCACCGCTTTAGCTATTTTTAGCTGCAATTCTCTAAACAAACACGTCGCGGTAAAATGAATCGATTCTACTAAAGTTAATGCCGAGGCGTATATATTCTTGTCAAAGTTTGAATTTCAAAAAGCAGATCCACTCTGTGTAAAAGTACCGTCAAAGTATCGTCAACGCCCTTTGTTTGTCTGCGTCGTCCTCTTTCCGTTATAAAACGGAAAGAGGACGACGAAATTTTGGGCGATTATTATTACTTAGCCGCAGGTACACGACAGGACGGAAACTAGGATACGAAATTACGTTACCGCGCGTTACCTTATCAGATTTGACGTAATAGCGGCGAGGGACAACCCCCTTAACAAGGAAAAGATCAGATCATTACGACAAATTAATTTATGGTCATCGCGCAAAATACTCCAAGGAGGAAGGCGTCCTGGTCTTGAATATGTCCTGTGACATTCACGACAGGTGAGCATTTTCAACCCTCGATACATCCCCTTCTCGTGTCCGCCCGGTCTTATCTGACGAATTTCAGTTTTCGCCATCAGCGTATTTATTATACTTGTTGTAATCCGGTCTTCTGACTCGGCCTTTCTTTTCACTGACATAATCATATAAGACTTTGCGTTACGCGATCTTAATTAATTTATTTTGTTCAATAATATATTTGATCGAAAAGAAAATAATTACGTCCAAAAATACCTATGAATGGAAAAGACTTTTGTTTCTTTTGCTCTCTCTCTCTCTCTCTCTCTCTCTCTCTCTCGATGATGATGATCTTCTCTAAAATATGCAGCTGCCGCTACTATCGATCCATCAAAGATCCAAAGATTCCAAAGATATTAAGAACGCGTCCCTTCTCTTTCGTTGACCTAGAGAGAGAAATCATCTCTTTTTCTTACGACTAAAACCTAACACCGCAGATTTCACGGCTGCGGCACCTCGATCAAATATTAATCTCATGGATGAAATTGTAATTAATGGAGAAGCGACGGAGATGATATAAGGATTCTATGAAAAAAATTGCGCGCAAGGTGCATCTACCATTTTTCTAAGAAGATATTAGGACGAAGCAGGTAGTCTGAAGGGTATTTCCGCGCTTCTCGAAGATGCGACGAAATGTTTAAGCACCAGCTCTCCCTCTTTTTTTCCAAATACTAATAATTTGTGTAAAGCTGTACGCTTGAGATGTCGCAAGATTATTCGTGGGTTTTTCATTGGTACCGCTTTCGCAAAAGGTGTCACAATAATGTCGAATAAATTATCATTCGCAAATATAGTCTTTTAATTTTTGCCATTTTTCATCGATATCGCGCATTACATTCGTCGTATCAACGGATATGGCTGGCGGCTGGATTAAATTGTTACGTCCGCCCTCTTCCACTTACTTACCCCGTCCGTCAGATATCGAATTCCGGTCGAAGCTGCCTGAAGCAGCGTCGATTCCCAGAGTCGTAGGATCGATGACCAACGTGCACCCTCCGTCCTTCGCCCCCTAATCGACCCCTGGTCGCGCGTAGCTCTCTTAACGACGGATGATAGTATCGCGCGGTCTGAGTGGCCCGATGACACCCGCGCTGATACACCCCGGCCCTGTCATTGGTCAGCCCCACCGGATGGATGGTATTAGAGGGTTTCACCGATTGGCGGCCTCTTTGCAACGCCCAGGAAGGATGCGCAGCTGCCAGGACATGCGTAATCCGTCGGCTTGATCGACGTCGAGGGAGTATAAACGCGCGCGCGACGTAACGATTATTTCCATATGCACCACCACATTTTACCACCACCGTTCCTTCCCTATAGATGACACTTGACGTTCTGCGATTGTCGCCGCCTTTCTCGCCCTTCAACGTAACGCAACTAACGTTCAATTCCAGCCAATTGATTCCAGCGAGTTAAATCTACGCCGTTTCAAAATTAAGAGATACTGTCGTATCGAAAAATGTGACGGAACGTCCTTCACGTTGGAAAATTTATGAGTAGATTTATAGACAAGGATAAAATATTTATCTCGCGATATTCGAGTACTCTCGATCGACTCGCCAATCTCTTTATAAAAATCATCGTGTCAACGGATATCACGGATGTGCCGCAGGTGCTGTTCAAATGTCACGTGAATACGTGAAAGAAATTTTTGTCATTTAAACGCGCAGTTTCCGAGAAATCCAGATGCTCGGAGCTATGAGCAGTGAATTTCGATAATTGCAACAAATTGCTTGAAATCGTAACAGGTGCCAATAATAAACGATACTTTGTCGATTCGTAGCGTAATTGTAACAAGAAATTCCTGTCCTATTTATTTCACCGTTTTTCAAAAGCATTGTAAAACAAGTTTTGCCCTAACAGCTAAAAATATCAATCACTAAAACTTATTTATATATATTTGAACATTTTCCTGCTTTTTTTTTTTTTTTTTTTAATATATTTGGTCAAATTATGAACTTAATGAAGAATACATTTTCCGACAAGAAAATGATTCTAGAAACAAAAAAGAAAAAAAAAAAACACTGGAGTAGTCAATCATGATGAACATCATAATGAAATTATTGAAAAGCTACATCCGTAACAGAGTTTACGTATAGTTTAGTCAATGATGTTTGTTTCGAATTAGATCATTCATTCTATTTTATCATATTTTTGTGACAACTGATCGTCGTATAGTTTTTTTTTTTTTTTTTTTTTTTTTTTTTTTATAACAAAGTCACGGTGTAAACGCGAAGCGTATCCTTTCTTCGGGAACGAGCGGGATAAGATATCTAGAGACCGGAGAACGGAATGATAAAAAGGACGAGGGCAGGCCCTTCTCGTTGATTAACCGCGTGTTTCAGAAAACGAGTGCAAAAACAAACGTGGACGTCCTTAACGTGCAACACCTCGCAGCTAAAGAGAATCAGCTGCGTCGTTATATACATATTATACTACTCCGAAAATTGTCAAACGAGATAATAAACTGCATTATATACAATGTTTGTTGCCACCAATCGTTGAGAATATTAGAATTATCTCGGTGCCGCGGGTTACGGATGTTTCTCAAATGAGCAAATTGTCGCTCGAAATTTTTTTCTACTACTACTAATTTTAAGAATGATCGATTACGCAGAGAATTTAAATTTGAGAGATTTATTATACTTTTTGACGTTTCATAAGAGCTCTGCATATGTCAAAAAAAAGATGATGCGGCACAAACTCTAAAGAAATTTTATTTAATATTAATCATTACTAGATTCTTTCAGTAGCAAACAAGACCAAGAGAGACGAGCGGCCATCGATCTTTCTTGACCGTGTCTAATCGTAAGTAATCTCTGACGCGTTTTTGGCGATTTTAGAAAGGCCTTAATAGCTTTGGAGGGATGGCAGCTATTTTTCAAAAAATAGATACAACGCATAAAGGCACATCCGTTCACACTTGTTTTCAAACATGTGTAAGCAAACTAAAATAAATAATAGAAAATTAAGACACAAAAAAAGAGAGAGAGAGAATATTATATACGTTAAATTATGTTAAAATAAATTTGTGCTCTCTCTATTCACTGAAAAAAATAATCTTGCAACTTGAAGAAAAATTTTCTAGGTGTACAAAATTAAGTGAAAATGACAGAGACAAAATTTATATCTGTACTATTAGTGTAGTGTTTAGACAGAAAATTTTTCTGCGATGCCTACCTTTACGGCCTATTATTGTCAAGGACAATTATATTTGTGATTAATATTATAAACAATATTCTAACAGATAGAAAAAGTAGCGATAAATTTTAATTGAAACATCTAGAAATCTATCTACATTAGCAAAATATTTTTTTGAGTGTTGAAATATGTTTCGTTCATATGTCTAATAAATTGTTACTTTTAAAGCACGCCAAAAGTGACACTTTAAATTACCAGATTAACGACACGCGATTGCGATATGTATCGATGATTCACACACAAGCATGCATGTTGACGATATTTGGCAGGGAAAAAAAATTGCCCAAACGCGCCCAGGCACACCTGACTGGGAATTGCAGGACGCGATTGCATTTACGTGTTAATTACACCGATCCCGCGCCCTTCCTTTTTCCTCGTCCCAATCCCTCATCGCACTAAAGCGATAAATTACAAATCGGACCCCTTGGTCTCGCGAAGCAAAACATCGCGGGGCGCGTTTCGTCTCTCGTATTCTCGCGCTTCATTATTATATAGGCAGATGCTAAACGTTTCTCGGTGGGCCTGTGTTTCTTATCTTCGCCGCCTTCCTTTTATAAACCAGCCCTCTTTTTTTCTTTTTTCTTTTCACGTCTCTCATCCTAGCTCTCGCGCCTGCCACATTTTTAAAACACCGGTCGCGCGCGTGCTCGCCCGATACTCGGCTGAGGTTCTTAATGAATTTCTACGCAACCGCCACCAAGATATTAATCAAAGATGGGTAAGGCAAAGTAGAGCTCGCCTCCTTTGATACGATTTGATACGTTCGCGCACGCCCCGTTGGTTATTTGAAACTTCATCCGGGTATTATTCGTCGCGTGAAAAAGATGGAAAAAAGCCGAGAGCCGCTAAATTTCGACACCGTCGAGCGGTTCGGAGTGGACTCAAGGTAAATCCAGGTAAAAAAGTACCGCCAGGCTTCAATGGACTGTGAAATTTGCATTAACTTTATTTACGCACCCAGCAGCGGGGCGAGTTTTCACACTCGCCCCGCTGCGATCTGTAAAACAAAAACTTCCCGATCCACATTAATGTGATATCGCTATTAAACGCTAAAAAGTAAAGTCAGGGGACTTCTTCTTTTTCGCTCGATTTTTGTCTGGTAGATCCAGACGAAGATATCGGCCGTCGATAGGGACAAGTAAGGGAAGTAAAACGGCGCTTGCGTTTGCCGATCGTCTGATTTGCGACGACGCGACACGCCCAAAACCTTGCCTCAAAACTTCTCATCCGTATGTTGGTGCTTCAATTTGTGCGAACAAAAAGATGTAGTGCGGTGCGTGCCAAACGCGTATCTACATTATCGTCGGAATCACAACATCTTTATAATTTTAATAACGACCTTCCAATTTATCGCGTACATGTACACTTGCAGACATACATGGTGTCGCGATATTCTGTTTGCGCGATCGCTGCCAAAGATTGAAACCAACGACGCTAAAAAAAAAAGTACACGCGCGTCAACTTAATCGGGTGTCAATTGTGCATAAAAATTAGCATTCTTTACCACGATTTAATTCCAAAATAATCCTCTAATGTTTACACATCACGCTTGTAAAAACTTTATCTTGTCTCTACGGATCGAGATTGAAACACGTTGCGTATCTCTAAAGAATAAAAAAATTAGTCAAAGAGAGAGAGAGAGAGAGAGAGAGAGAGAAATTTTTACAGCTTGCAAAAACAAGCGTGAAAGAAAATAGAGCACAGTAGATTGATTTCATTCCTCGAATTTTGCCAGAGGATGATCAGGAGATACGTTTATTTTGCTGGGGGAAAAAAAGCTCGATTCGCGGCGACCCGCCCATCTTTACGCAAAAAAATCTCATCCGCGTAGCATTTTAATCCTTGCGCTATTAGATCTCACAACCGATCCTGAGAGAAATGTATATATTGCGATATAATTTCAAGCAGATTAATACATGTATATACAATTAATTTTCTTTCGACCTGTCTCTCGTCCGCCTGTCAATCACACTCTATTACTTGTCATTTTAATTACCAGACGACAATCTTTTTATCCGCTGTTTCAATCTACTTGAAATAATTTCATATCTAATTGTAAGCATATGCAAATGTAGACATATATATTAGTAATCTTTAATATTTATATATTAATATCTACTTTTACGTAGGCGTACAGTTTTGTCAGTTTGTCTTGTTTACAGTCATCTGATTAAAATTTAAGTAATATCCGTTCAATATTTTTTATTTATATATTTTTTATTTATATATTTTTTATTTATATTCAATCAATTTATATGGAATCGAGATCAATGACAATTGTTTCAGCTATTCCATTACCTTTCGTGCTTCCTTACTTTTTTTTCATTGACATATTTTTTCCGTGCTGTATCGCAGAAGCGAACCGATTCCCTTTTTATAAACAGGCTTCGCCAGATTGAATTCTCTATACCATTAAAGGTGTTGAGAGATCGGCGCGCATATTTCTGGGGAAAGACGTTTAATTCATCGCGTGACCCCGAGATTCACAATCGAAAAAACATACAAAGTCCATCGGAAAAAATTCAAGTCACAAAATAAATCGGCAACATATCGCGAAACATATCTCGGCAAAACGATATACACATTCTGGCGTGTCGTTAATACGTCATCCGGTTTGCTCGCCGAGATTACGCAGAGGATAATTTCGCGTAATAAGTGGACATATCGAGTCCTATCATTACCGCGATACTTAATTGGATCCCGTGACGTTCCTGATATCGTAATTTCATTACTTATCTTCTGTGCCAGATTGCATTTACGGAATTTCACTTGGCGAGCTCGCAAGGTGGTTTCGCGTTGCGAAACACCGTGGAAGCACCTGTGCGCGCCGTATTAAATAATCGCAAATCGATTCGGGAATTAAAAGGGTACGATAAAACTCGCCGTCGGGATACGTGTAAAGTACGCCACGATTAAATCGTAACCAATTAGAGGATCGCTCGCGTTATTTAATTATAATTGCAGCTCCAACAAATCAACGTCGCGCGTTATTTTGCAAATTAGATAGAGGGTGCGAAATATAATTTACAATTAGATTTATAGAGACTTTGGAAATTCGTATTAATTTCATTGAGACATTTGCAATATGACATATTTATAAAAAAAGATGCTTGATAAAGAAAGATGCATTTCTCGACTCGTATATTTCCTACTCTGCAACTTTCCCGATTCTCGGAAAAGTTGCAACTTATTCTCGATGCATTTTTGGGCCTCTCGCTATTGCACCTGTTGCTCCCGAAGGTCGAAAGAAGCTGCTCGGTAATTATGGAACAATCAATTAAGCGAAAGTTCAGAGCTGGACGTAAATGGATCGCTCAATTATAATGTATGTATCGTGTTACATGCTCTGATGTAGATATTGGTACTCGATTATCATGTAATTTTTTAATTGCCGAAATCATTTATCTGTGTCTCTGTGCTATTCGCTCCAATTTCTTTATTCTCTTGCATGTTGCGGTTACATTACAATCGTGCGAGCACGTGAATCGGAATACACATCTACACGAAAGCTCGTCCTAAATCACTATAATGGTACACTTCAACGCGAAAACAGAGTCACGATAATCGACGAAATCGCAATCTGATACGACATTATTCCATTTCGTTTTCGAATAGAATACAAGGAATTTAATATTGGAGAGAACATATTATTGTGTAATATTATACCAGCAAGTAAAACGCTAAAGGAATATTAATGAAATATTAAAATAATATAATTTTTTTATTTTTAATTTCATCTCTCATTTTCTTGTCTGTTTTACCGAAAGTTTCGAAATTTACTTATAATCTTATTATTACTGTTTGTTCCTTTATTGACGACTATATATGTATAATTACTGTACTGATGATATTTGTGAAAACTCTATCATTCATGCGTTTTGTTTTTTATCAATAAAATGTGTAAATACAAAGATATTTCGTAAGATATTTAAATCATCTTATATATAATTTTTTTCAAAGAATTATATTGAGAGTAAAATATTTCAAACAAATAAAAAGGAAATATTATCTAGTAATAACGCTCTGAATTATTTTCGAAAATTATTAGTTGTCGTTATTATTAGTTATCGTTACTTTTTTCGTTACTTTTTTAATGTTGAAACAAGATTAAAAATTAAATAAAAAATATACTTTTGTAATATCTTTTTTAAAAAAAAAATTTAATAATTGATATATTAATAAAATATCAATAAATTTTTTATTTTAAATTTGTAAAACCATAAATAATGAGGACAAAATTTTAAAACACTAAATGTATAAATAAAAAATCTTTAGTTTGCATTAAATTTACAACTATAGTCAAATACACGATATATTTTTTGTACTCTCGTAATTATGGTCCGTATTCAGAACGCGCTTACAAAGATGTTAGCACATTCTAATAATACGAACCTACAATATGAATATCTGTTGATAATTGAAGATTGAATATAAATTGAAAATCGGAAATATAATATGTCATAAATAGTTTAATATATATAAAGTAACGGTTAAATTCGTTACCACTACAGTTACAGAAAAAAAGGTAACGTCTTTACAAAAAAAAGAAAAAAAGTAATTTGTAAGGGTAACGGCGTTACAACAAGTAACGCGTTACTCCCCAACCCTGCATACAAGCGTAATCTCTAAATATAATATAAATGCTGCTTATAAATAGATAAATAATCCAACTCGGGATCTTGATCTTTTGGCGACAGAGGGGGTAAAAGGACGACTCCCTCTCGGCTCCTCTGCCTCACCTCGTTAAAAGGAACCGCCGTGGCGGTGTAATACCTCATTACATTTTTGCCACGGCGCGTAATGGCCTCTCGATTTACACCGCACGTTCATCCGCTCGCTCGTGCTCACGTTCGTCGCTCCGTTAGGTGGCAACCAATCGAGCCGATGAACCATGAGGCCGTCGTGGTAAACCTCCGGAGCGTTAACCAGTAACCAGTCGCTTCCACAGTAATTACGGGGCTGGTTCGCGTTCGCGTTTTATAGGCGAACCCTGCGACCGAGACCGAGACCGAGACCGAGACCGAGGCGAGGCGAGGCGAGATGAGACGAGACGAGACGGGACGGAAGGGGACGGGTCGGGACGAGACCGGCCAGGAGTCGGGGCTGCCGGGAGACGAGACGACTCACTCGCTCGATTATTGCATTACTCATGCATAGGGCTTGGCGCTTGGCGCGGGCAATACCACTGTTCCGAGTCGTAAGTGTCCGCAAATTCCTGCGTTCTTTCCGACGCGGATTCGCAGACCTCTATTCTCGTCCATTCCCTCCCTTCTCCGGTCATTCATAGACATTAAGATGGATTGGAAAAACTCTTGCATGTTGGAGACTTTCCAAAAGTCAAACAATACTGCCGTCGCAAAGCGATTTCCTCGGCACAAACACGGCAACAAACAATTTAAAGAGAAGCAATTAGCACATTCAGGCGAGAAAGGAAAAAGAGTTAATCGACAAGGAGCGCGCAGCTGGCGGAGGAAGGAAAGAAAGAAAAAGAGAACAAAGACGCGCTCCATGTGTCAGATGGATTGTTCGAAGCTAATTAAGAAATCGAACCCGTGCGAGGAGGCGCGTGCGAGAAAGGGCGATTACGCGCGGTCGTCGTCGACGGTACTCTCGATCCCGATTAATCCGATCTCCCGCTCGGACCATCGCCGACTCGGAGAGATCCTTTCGTGCACGCCTCGAGATACCGTTGTAAGCTGGATATTTATTGAGACAGGTGATCACGGGATGTATATGTATATACATATAATCGCGCCTCTTTCTTTATACGTCCCCTCCTCTTCCTCTGATCCACACGGATGTTCTCCATTCTCGGCGGGATCGAATTTATCGTCTTAGGCGTTGCCGTTCGACGTGGAGCTAACGTTTTTGCGCTAATTACACTATCGGTTTACAACCGAAGCTTTATAGACTATATTTGCGAAGGAAATTTCCGCGTTCCGTTATTTTCGGCGATTCGCGCAAAAATCAAAATTTTATTATACGCGCTAATTTTCTATAAAGCTTCTTCCATCCTCTCTACGTCTATATAATTAAGCGCGAAATATGAATATATAAAATAGGAGATTACATTTTTTTTTTTTTTTTTTTTTTTTTACCGCTGTCCTGTACCGCTATTCCGCCCCGAGGCTCGGTACGTAACGTAAACGTCGAGAGAAAGCTATCGATAGAACGCGCGAGTCAAAAGAAGACGTCAATTCGTTCGCCTCGAATCAACGCGCGACGATCGAGGGTCGCTCGTTTTCGTCGTAGTCGTCGTAGTCGTCGTTGAGTATTCATAAAGACCCGCGAGCTGCGCTTCAAGGCGGCAAACGGTGCCGGCTCTTTCTTTCTCTCTCCCTTTCTTTTTTTCCCTTCTCATTTATTTCTTCACATCCTCCCTTCTTCTTGCTTCTTCTTATTCGCACTTTAACGCCTCTACGTTCGCGTTTGCGCGCGCGTCATGTGTCGATCGCTCCGTTGCTCGCTTTGTCCCTCACCCTGTCAGCTTTTATGTCTCGTCTCTTTGACTAAGAAGGTTTTTGCGTTGGTCCAGCTTCGTTATGGCCCTCATATGAGTTATGCTAATTGAATGCGTGATAGCCAGCGACTTTAATTGGAATGGAACCGAGCTATCATGCACGGCCCCCGTTAGTATCGATTTTCAGAAAGGTTTATTGCGCAAAACTATAATGGTAGAAACGGAATATCATCATGTGACATTAATCGTCGCGAATCAATTTACACAAAACTGTTCAAGAGCTTCATTGCCGCATGCATGTACAACATAACGTAAACAAGTCTTTAAAATGAACTCGGGTCGATGTGACAATAATTCAATCCTTGACGATAAGATCATGAATTGTATACATATAAGTATGTCGTAGCCAAACGGTTATTTTAGAAAAATAGCTTTTGACTAGGCAAATGCTATCTGGCTGGTCAAATGACTTTCATTTGTTTATTTGAACTCAAAAAAATGATCTTGCAACTTGAACAAAAATTTTCTAGGTGTCAAAAATTAACTGACAATGAAACAGATAAATTATTAGCAATTACTGCGGTACTGCATATATTTTGCACTTGATTAATTTAAATGACAGAGACAGAATTTATATCGAAACATCTAGAAATCTATCTACATTAGCAAAATATTTTTTTGAGTGCGTGTTCAAGTGTTATTTTCCTACGCAAACAGCATTTATCTGAACACTATTTAGGAAATTAAAAATAAAGATTATTTTGTAAAGCAAAAATAGAGAGTGGAAAGATTCGAGTTAATTTCAGTTTACGAGGATTAATAAGATAATTATAAGTGAAATATACTGAAACCAATCCAGAATTTGCAAGTTTATAGAAACATACTATAGATATTATTATCAATGTGAGTTTATGAGGACAAAATGACATATATGAGCCTAATCAATCAATCCAGTTGCTAGTAAAGTATTGATTGTTGTGTAATGTTCTTAAACATAGATATTTTAGGAAATGTTAAAATTCTGTATTTTTCAAGAGTATTATTCTTTCTAATCAATTGATGAAACAAAAAATCTTAATTTAAAAAAACATAAAGAGGATTTTTTTGCAATAAAACATACTTATCATTTATCAACTGTCACTCACTTTTTAAATTTGTTATTAATTTGTATTGTGAGGTTTTTATTTTTACTATAATATATATTATGTATTTTAAAACAAGACTATGTATTAATATATTGTTTGCGTAGGAGTAAAAAATATCAAAGTAGTATATTTTTAAATATCCACTATTTTTGCTTTACAAAATAATTTTGATTTCTATTTCCCTAAATAATGTTCAGACAATAAACGAATGAAAGCCACTTGACCAGTCAGATAGTATTTGCCTAGTCAAAAGCTATTTTTTTTTTAAATAACCATTCTTTCAGGTAAATCTGTATGTTTCTCAATTTACATTAATAAAGTAAGTCTCATAATATATGAGAAACTAAATGAGAGAAATATGATTTACAGATACTTTCGGGCAAAATTGATGAGAGAAAGTTTAATACTTTAAGAAAGAGAAGATATCGCTATTCGTGATCGCTGCCTTAAATTATGTCCACAGATGTGGCTGGTGATATCGAATCTATCGATCACAATCTTTTGTAAAATCGCGCGTGGCTTTGCGTGTGCACTCTTGAAAAATGTCGAGGTAAATCCGTTTAAGGGTGCGCACGTTGTTACTATGTAAAAATTAAAAAAAAAAAAAAGAAAAGATCAAGTCGAGAAAAGATGCGCATCTCTTTAATATCATCGACGCGCCGTTTGCACCTGGTGCTACTTACTTGTCACGTCTGCGAGCGAATATTTGACCGACATCTTTAACTTAACGACTGATAAACGATCAAACCGGGCGCTAATCAAGAATTTCAACAAGAATTTAAAAAATATCTTATATACTTTTTTATCTAAAAAGTGTAAGAGATGTCGAAGACACCCGGTGCAGGCCCACACAACCTGGAGTAGAACGACTTGCTAAATTCCAATAATTTCGGGAGATTCAGATTGACTTCTTTATTAGCTGAACACCAACAGGTGAATCTATAGGATCGCTGGGCAGGGGAAGATCTTTAGATTTGGAGCAGCAAAATAATCTTTGTAGCTCCTTGTATATATGAATAAAACCATGCATACATTTAGAAAATGTATTCAAATATGCTTGATTCTTTATACGCCGATTAATTCTCATTTCAAAAAAATCTAAAGAGAGAGAGAGAGAGATAAAGAGACAGAGCGAATAACTGCGGTGCGATCGTCGGTGACAAAAAAGCGGATAATTGAGCCATTACACGGAAATGCGTAATAAACGGCGCAAGTAATTTTTCCGAGTATCGAATCGCCTCCTCGACTCCTCATGCCTTCTCCTTACGGCCGGCTTTAAATTATCCGTATAGCTACCCCCCTGGTTTAAGTACGCGTCTCGATAGGTATGCCGCCTAGTCGGAGAGATTCTCGCTTTTTGTTGTGTCTCATCGGAACGGATCGGGACTCGGGACTCGGGACCCGTGCTCGTCGTCGGATAACATCGATTTCTACCTGTCTTTTTCCGGCGCGCGACCCGCTTAAGGGACGCTTAAGCGTCCAGATTCCGATTTCAGTGTCAGTTGTCGGCCAGAGCGGTGTCCCTTTGTCTCGAATCGTATCTCGCGTATCGCACCCCGAATAACAAGAGGCCCCTGCTCGTAGATACCGAATAATAAACGCCCGGGCGCGAAGCAGGTGTAAAACGTGGCGACATACACGTGCCGAGCATAAATCGTGCGATTGCGATTGCAGATCGACAAAGGTCGGCCCTTTGAGATCTTGAGAGGGCACCCCGAGCCTCGAGTCGTGCATCAAACATCATGTTGGGCAATCGACGCTTCGATAATTCGTTCATTCGATCACGTTAGGAACATGTACGCTAATAGGGCTGCGATAACGATAATTAATTTACATCGATACTTTATTGAGGCGTCAGGCGATTTATTTAGATCAACGATGGCGATTATACGTGGCGATGTAACGCGACCGGCGTAATCCATTTAATTGAACACGGGCAATTTTTTGTGTTGCGTAATATATCGATCGCGCGTCCACGATAATACGATTGAATGCGAGTCATGAGAGTAAAGACGAGGCTAATTAGAGAAACATTTTTTATGTCAAAAGCGTTAAATTCCGCAAAGGGCAATAACGAATATGCGCAATTGCCGTAATGAAATGTTTGTACGAGCAGAATGTTCGCTTCGGTTTAATGCTCGAATCGCAAATCGAAAGCGAATGTTCTGCACAAAGGAGTATCACCGCCAACAGAGTTGCGCGAATTACTTTAATATTAGCCGATAAAATATCATTTACGTGCGATAGCTACGCAGTTTAAAACAACCAGCGCCGACTTTAGGTACAGCCTGAGCGAAATTTTCCAACACGATCGCTTCAACCCCTAAAAGCTTCGATTCGGAACGTAGGGTAAGCTCGGGTAAAGATGGCCATAGTTTTTTTAAATGCAAAAAAACATACTTTTATTTTTGTTATTTTTTAATAGTGTTTGACATATTATATTCACTGAAGCTTTAATTACGTAATATTATCGAAATTAAAAGGAAAATATTTAATTGAAATTTTATATTATATCAAAATAGTACAACGTAAGCATTGGCCATCTTACCCAACTTTTAAGGAAAAGATGACCACAATATTTATAAAAAAAATAGTGAAAACGAAAATAAAAATTATAGGTCATACAACAATTTACATATCTTTATAATAACGTCTAACGTTGATTACGATAGCTTATGTAACTGTAATTTATTCGACGTTATAACAATGTTTAGTGAACGAATGAAAAACTTTGCAGGTAGTCAAAAGTAAAAATATGAGATAAGATTCACAATATCGTTATTTCGAACAATGCATTCACATAAACTACTGTAAATATCGATTATCTTTGATAATGACTAAAAAAGTGCACAATGTAGCGATTATTGTAAAAATTACAGCCATCATTTACCCTAGTTCACCCTATAAATCCACCAAATAAATATAAATAAATTATAAATATTCAATAATGTCTGACGAAAGAAATTTCTTACAATAAATTTGCATAAATTTAATCAGGGTAAATCAAATTCGGAGACAAACAAAAGGGGGAAAACATCACGTCCTGAAGCCAGGAAAGCAAGGTTTACGCGAACTATATATTTACGCAACTATATATCCGGCGAATACTCCTCCGCTGTTGTAAAAAATTATACCGACCACGGACGATGTATCGTAAACACAGATCACCTTTATGGTTAATACATTATCACGGTGACGTGTAAGTAATAATGTTTCGTACGATGATGCCAGATGCGCCAATGTCACAGTCCATGGGTCGCGACGCACACCACGGGGGTCCCATAGGTCGTTCTTATTGAGAACCATTCGCGCGCGATTCCCGCGGTTCTCTAAACGCGCGTTCTCTCGCACACGGGCGTGCATGCATGCATGCGTGCGTGCGTGCGTGCGTGCACGAGCGCCCCGTGCGTGTACGATGCCATTACGCGCGCGCGTTACTTTCCCGCGATGACCGCAAAACTACCCGCGATTAATAATTACGTCAATTACGCCATTAAGCTGTTTATACAGGCGGTGCATCGGATCGACTCTCGAGGGTTGAGATTACGTAAAACCGTTGCGCTATTTTCCTTGAATAATGCCATTATATTTATTGTAACTTGTACGAGCAAGAAGGATGAAATCTCTGAAAAATGATGGAAACAAAATGAATAAAAGAGGATCTCACGACGTTTCCTCAAATTACAGGCATTGAAATTCTTCGTCCCCAGTGACTCTTGTACATATTATATATATATATATATATATATATATATACATTGTACCTCCCGTATCCTTTTTCATATTTTATTGTTAACATCTTTTCAGGATACATCGAGTCATTGACACGCGGGGTAAAATCGCACGCACGGTCGGTGTCGAGAGACAATTTCCGGGCGATGATGGGCGAGGGGGCGAGAGGGGAGGGAATCGCTCCTTAGGCGTTTCGTAAGAATTTCGCGTCCGCGGCCAGATTCCAACGACTGGTTTTACATCGAAACTGCAAATGGATAGGGGCCTAAAATATGTCGGCCCAATTTGCCGGTGTCTGCTGCCTCTGGGCCTGCCTGAGCGACCGGCGATCCCAGTTTCCTCTCCTTTTTGCTCTCTCTCTCTCTCTCTCTCTCGTTAGTCGCCCCGAGCTGCCCCCTTATACACGCGTACTTTCCACCTCTCTCTCTCTCTCTCTTCTTGCTTTTTGACTTACGTTAAGGGAGATGTATGCGGTATCTCTCCCTCGGTGAATTCGGGTTTGATTGGCCGGGTACAGGTGCTCTCGTAAGGGACGCCAGCAAGTACGGTAAGAAGGACGGCTTGTCGCTGGTGGCAAAGTGTATATGCGTGTCCCGGAAAATCTCGGTTAACAGATTTACACCCAAGTGCATTGCGTGTTTGTTCGTAACAGGACCAGATTTAATATCGAGGCTAATTACCAAAGGGACGTTTCCATTCCGCGATTCCACGAAGTAAATTATGCCGCGCGGTATAAGCATATTTCGCGTATTTTAAATTTGACGGACAATCTCGAAAAAGTGCTTATACGAAGATTAATCGAAAAACTGCATTTTATTTATGAAGCGGTTATAAAATTAAACTTGGAGCTAATAACAATTGGAAAAGAATATCTATAATAATTCTACGATCATTTGGCGAATGTAAAGCGCGCGAGAAAAAATTATTTCTGTTACGCATAATTATTCGCTTTAAATTTCAAGTTTAGGTTGATAAAGAGTCTCAATTTTCTCATCTGATTATTAAATTTTGTGTAAGAATGGCTTGAATCACAATGCGAAAACTTTTTACAACTCTAATAATTTTAAATCACTTAAATATTGGAAACATTGCATTGATTGAGAAGCTAAGAAACAGTAAACATTTAATTTTTCCAATTTATCTTTAAAAATAAAAACTTAATAAAAAAGACTTGATTTAGTTTTAGAAACTACTCTTACGATTCTTATAATTGCTTATATTAAATACATTAAATGTGATAAAAAAATAAATAAATGATAAAGATAACATCTTGATATAAAAGGAATAAAGACTAATAGAAATTAATACACATTGCCGAGTTTGAAGAGGATATAAAAATGTTTGATATTTTTTTTAATCTAAATCACTATTCTTTGTGTTATCTGTACTTTTAAAAAATCTTAATTCGGAAAATGCGTTAGGTGTAACTTATCGAAATACGTATTTAACGGTTTGATCGATATTTTTCAAACATCCGGCAATGTATTCCTGTCATTTCGAAAAATTCAATTGTAGATTGATAGTCACCATAAAGTCGCCGTAGCTCGCAAATTTTCGTTAAATTTTCAGGACTGGATAGAGAGGAATCAGCTGAGAGGACAGGATGATTTTATAAATCTCGAAAGGTATATGAGCGAAATTTATTACAAAATAAAAGTCTGATGCTCGCGATATCAATTCAACAATGATCACTCGATTGAAAAATCGACTGACTATAAAAAACCATAAAAAGAAGCGATCCTATCCGTCTGATTTTGCAAATAGTAATATATTTAAAATAATAACCTTATGCTCATTTACATTTTAATCTAAACATTACTATTACTCTCTCACCATGTGTAATTATTTTGATAAAAAAATTCCTTTTTTTCTCAAATTAAATCATATTCTCAAATTTTACTGAAGAAATTACTACTGAAATGAGATATATATATATATATATATATATATATATATATGCACGAATATTATTATTATTATTATTATTATTATTATAAATATTCCTTTTTGTTTCTAAATAAAGAAAGTAACGCACTGTATTATTTCTTCAACAATTGGGATATTTTCGGAGTAGTTGGCTCAATTATTTGCTCATTGGATCTTTCTTTTTCTTTCGTTCTCGTTTTCTTCGTCGTTCTCTGTCTACTGTTGCGATCGCGATCGAGGAATTAAAATTGCTGAAACTCGTCACGCGGCTTGCGAACGTTTCTGCAGAAAGAAAGAAATCATTGGCGGATCGTGGCACAACGATCAATTCTGAGACGGTTGTAAAGCGCGTTTTGTCGGACCGTTCAAAAATGATACCGAGACATACTACATATATGCTACGTCGCAAGAATCATCCAATTATGGCACGGAGAAAAATACCACAGAGCCTGATTGGATAGTTAAGACGTTCTACTCGCGTCTGCACGCACTCTCGGCCACAAAAGTAAAACAATTTCGCTCGAGGATACAAATCAAGCATCGCGGAAGTTTATCGAAAACGCGGTCTATCTTTTGCAAATTGTCATCTCTTCTCTAAACGCTGTTATCTTTATGAAACGTTTGAAATAATCTTTTCCATGATTGTTATAAATATATAGAAAAGGAGCAATAATAATAATAATCACAATTACATAAGTACACACAGAAAAATCATCCTACTGCTAAGAAAAATAATTACTCAATTAATTTTTTTTCGTATAAATTATTTCTAACGAAGAACGACGTTTTCTTTAGCTTTTAAATATACTTATTACAAGTATATTGTAAAAAAAATCTCATTGTTATATATTTGAAAGAATTTACTTTTTTTAGAAGAATATTTTATCTGTCAACTTTATATATGAAATTAAACAAATCGAATTTTTATTTTAATTAAAAATTTTGAGTATTCTTAGCAAGTTTTCTTGGAATGTTACAAGTACTATTATTTAGAAAATATTTTGAATAAATTTTATGCTTCTGATGAGTTTGTGGGATAGATTTATGAATATACATATATATAAATTTATAACATATTTGACATAATATTATTCACTTGAATGTAACATGTAGTATTTTTCTATGTGTAATAGAAAGTTTCATATCTTGCATTGCAAGATTAACGTGTCACGCCGCCAAGCAGGATTAATTAAATTAATCGCGACTGCGAAACCGACCGCGCAATTTTGTATCGAAATCGTCCAATTATAGCGTGAAAAAAAAAAGGATCTTTATCAGTTAGTTAAAACCTTTTACTGGTCATTCTCACAAGCGTTGAATCACGATCGTTTTTCTCACTTTGGCTGGGAGAAGGAGAGAACGAATGTAAGAAGCAATTTTCGCACTCCAATATCTCGTAATATGTCTATATAAATAAGTTACACTTGTCGCGAGGATAACATCCGAGTTGAGATTGGTCCGATTACCGTAGAAAATTGCACGCTAACGCGAGTACACCCGGTGAAGAGAGAACTTAAGTGATTTTCAATCCGTGCCGGATGATGCAATTAGATATACAATGTTGCATTTTATGCGGTTTCGAAACTTGCCATTTCCTAAATTCGACCCTTTAGCGATGCTCGCATTCATTAGGACTCGCCGTACCTTTATTACAATCTTAAATCTCGGTTTAATTCCGGATCTCGTTATCGATAAAAGTTATAGGATTAATTATGTTAATTGTTCAATGCGACGAGTGAAAATTCCTCTCTGCTCTCAGCTGCAAAAATCAGCCAATTAAAACATGGAGGGAATATAGATAGATATATTCGCGGAGATAATTCTGGCTCAAACTCTAGATATATAAAGGCGCAAGCTACTTTATAGTATTTATACGACGATTCTCCGAAAATATTGCAAGATAGGCGTGCATTTAATTCTGCCAATCGCTAATGCATATGTAATTCGCAACTGATTCCCGTCCAAATTGATTTTCTGTTTATCTTGTGGATAAAGAAAATATTTTGAAGACAGGTTTAGCTTCTGCAATTCAGGATCGATTAACGCGATCTCTCAAGCAAAAATCAGGAAAATGCACAAAGTTGCCTTCTCGAATAATTTGCGTGCGCTTTGCAAATTAACTATACGTAACGTAACACGCGCAGTTTCACCGTAGTAAGAAATTATAAGAGCGGATAAAAAGCGAGCCCGTCGAGCCGAGATATCTGCGGTGTTGTGTAACCTAATTAAAAAATTAAGAGCAACGGATAATTTAATTCGCTTCGTTGCATAAGCCGTCGTTCGCGACGGGACATTCATCGAATGCAACGCGAGGGGGAAAAATCACGGAGTCGGCGCCTTTTTGTCCGGCGGTTTTATCGCGCTTCTCTCAGGCTGCAGAACCGTTTCTCATGAAAGAAAATCATCCAATTACAGATCGGCGCCTATCTCTCGGATCTTTCGGACGAAAGAGCGCGTGTACCGACGAGGGACCGAAGGGAGAAAACCAAAAGTAGGCGAAGAGGGGAAAGGACGGGGTGAGGGATGTTCAATTATTTCAATCGAGCGCGACTCGAGTGCGCGGGATGAGGGGTCGGTCGCGTTTGAAAATGGGTGTGAACGCTTGTGACAACTTACACAGTGTTATCTGGTAGTAGCAGAATGCGCTGGTAATCCTCCGGTAAGCCCCCGCTAAGCCACGGGGATCCACGTGCCACGTGATATATGATACACCTCAGGGGCTTACCCTTAACAGCGCCAGACACAGTTGCACGGAAACGCAGTACTCTGTGCGGCTTATTATTTCGATTCGGATGAGTCTACGTAGACGTATTGTAACGCGAAGCGTATCTCCGTCCTTCGACGCCGTCCTCTCGTCATCGAAATTTAATTACGCCAATTAACTAACGCGTTGATAAATCGTAACCCGAATTATTCCAAAAATTAGAGACTCTCTACTTCTCTAGTCTTTCACTTACAATTAATCGAGATATATAATCGAGTCGAAGTGTAGCGTTGGCTTGAAACTTCGAATGCAGAGTTGTTAGTATGCGATAATCGACGGGTGTGTCGAGGGTGCTAACGAAGGGTGGCGCACACGCGCGAAAGAGAACGTCACCCTGGCGCGTGTCAGATCGATCTGCGGGAAAACATATTTAGAGCGTTTACACTTGGTAGATATTGAATCGATTATTTTGTAAACACAACACGGCGCTGGTATTTTTCTATCCCAAAAGATAATTCCCGTATTCTTGGTGGTCGGTCATAAATCTTTGAAATGGAAGAGATAGGTGTCTGTTGTAATGTCATTATTAAATAAAATTACGTTAGATAATTTTACCTTACTAATTATGTAATATCAACTCCGCGTCCCGAATATACAGAGATCTGTTAAAACCATAAATCTTTCTCCCGTGTAATTTAAAAATAATCAATAGAATTTTTCTTTTTTCAAGATTGTCGAAATCGCTTCGATTTCGTATAATGTCCATCATTTCAACGTCAATTCAGAAGCGAGCTCGACGAATAATACTCGCGTTTTGCGTAAAAATTGTTGAGAATTTTTATAATTCGCCGATTATGGTGCGACGGTTGCGCAGACACGACATCGAAGATGTTGCGTCTTGACTCTGACGACTGACAGAATCATACGGGTAGGTAGACATTCGTCGTGTGTGGGATGTAAATTTCGAGTTTTTTTCGTACTCGTACGCGTTTCCTCACCTTGCTTATTATGATATCGTAAACTCCGAAGGTGGTCCACCTCATCAAGCGATCACACGCACGACCGAATTATGTAATAATAAGCTATCAACATATGTCAAATTGATATTTCCTTTTTTTCAATCTCGCCGCTTTTCCTTGCTTTTGCTTCTGAAATTGCAATCACGCACAAACTTTCTACAAATGTAAATTCGTCATTTTGAGAAATAATACTTTTGCGGTCAATTTCATCGAAAGACTCCGACCGCGTTTCCCTCCTTTGTGTATTTTCAGACAAATGTGTGTCAATGTTACGTCGGTATAAATCAAATCTTCTTTTTTAGACTCGAATGAAAAAAAAAAAGATTGCAATTTACACGCGAAAGATTATTTTATACTCGTTTGACGTTCGAAGAAAGAAACAGGGATAGAAAAAAATGCGCGAAATTTCACGTGCCATTTTAAAAGATTCAAATTTGAAATTATGAATTTTGCGCTTCCTTTTGCTTTTCTTTCGCTTCTCTCTGTCTTTTCTGTAAGCTTTTTTCTCGCCTAACGCAAAGAACTTTACCTAGACTTCTCGCGAGATATGCGTGCCAATTTCGTGGGAATAATTTGCAAGGCGTTACACGAGTCTCCTGCAACAAAATTGCATACAAACGGTTTCGAACGCGAGGCAACAGAGAAAGATATTGCAAAAGGTATGCTGGCATAAAAGGTAGAGAGAAACCGAGGTGAGAAGATCGAAGCGAGAGTTCGGAACCTTTTCATTTGTTTTACTGTGCCCCCGGGCGCGATCGGTATCGATAGAGTTATTTTAGTCAGGCGAGCACGAGCTCGATCGTAACGGGCTAAAGCGAATGTATAGTCTTGTTCGAATTCAATTTGCTTTTCCTTTTTTTTTTTTTTTTTTTGAAGTAAAATCTGTGCATCTTACTCTTATTAGTGTAACGAAAGGACGTTTGGTCTTTGGAAAACTTTAATTAAAAAAAAAAAAAAAAAAAAAAAATATTATTCGGCAAAAGCTATCCTATTTTTATTTTCAAGCGTCTTTGAATAATTTTTGCTAAAATGGCGGATCGACAGCCCCGTCCCTACGGTATGTATAGTGGCTTGTAATAAAAATGCTCCATATTATATACTGCACGATTGCCGAGCGAGACGATTGCTCGACAACCGGGACAACGCATAGTGTTGGGCACGTGTGCGACCACGTCATTAGGACCACCCTTCGCGGTGCATTTTTTCGCAAGCGTAATGGCGCTTCGTGCGCGGAACATTTAGCCCGGACCCAGCACGGTAAATTGTCCCGGGCCCCGGAGGTGCGACTGCAAATGACACCGGGGCCGACAACGCGCCCCGCAAAATTGCAACGCTCTAAGCCAAATCTCCGCCAGTCCGCGAATATTCGCACGAATCTTCTTGCACGCTTTTCTGAATGTAACACCAGCGAAAGCCGGTGGCTTTCGAGATTTCAAAGGGGGCGCAATACGCATTTACGGACACACACGGCAATGCAAAATGACCCGCGAATTACGCGCCGGTTAACACGCCGGTGCGGTGATGCAACAACAATGATGTCTGAAACTACTTTTCGCATGCCACCGATATATTACAAGGCACTTGGAATAATAACAGTAATAATATTAATAGCAATACTGATAATAATCTTGCATTAACGGTTGTATTATACAGGCTCGGCAAGTCACTCCGTGAAAAGTAACAATTTTATGCTGTGATTTTACGTTATTATTTATACTGTGTGAAAATATATTCTATATACGTATATTACGATTCCGTGATTTCTGTGACATAATATTAATACGACAAAGAGCAAGGGAAAGACTAACAAATTTTCTATGTCGTGTTCTATGAATCCTCTTCCATGTCAGAGCAATTAATCTTGTGTGACTTTTTTAACGAATTAAATTGATCTGTTGTTGATAAATAACCATAGGTTAAATATAATTTTTCTTTTAATAATATTATGTTATTCTATACAAATTTTCAGACATCATTCTCAGTTTAAAAAAATATATTTGCTAAAAAAAAGAATTGAAACAATCTGATAGAAAAAGTGGTCTATAATAAATATGAATATTAGTTCTTTTTTTAAATTTTTTAAACTTTTAGTTATAAAAAAATAGTAGTATGGTTTTGATGTATTTTTTCTTTTGATAAAATATATTTAATATATTATTTTTAGTAAAGGGTAAACTCGAGTAAGATGGCCATAGTTTTTTAAAATGCAAAAAACATACTTTTTATTTTTTTTATTTTTTAATAGCGTTTGACATATATTATCTTCACTGAAGCTTAAATTACGTAATATTATCGAAATTAAAAGGAAAATATTTAATAGAAATGTTATATTGTATTATCAAAATAGTACAACGTAAGCATTGGCCAACTTTTAAGGAAAAGATGACCGTAATATTTATAAAAAAAATAGTGAAAACGAAAATAAAAATTATAGGTCATATAACAATTTACATATCTTTATAATATGTCTAACGTCGATTACGATAACTTAACTGTAATTTATTCGCGGTTATAACAGTTTTTAGTGGACGAATGAAAAACTTTGCAGGTAGTCAAAAGTAAAAATATGATATAAGATTCACAATATCGTTATTTCGAACAATGGTAAATATCGATTATCTTTGATAATGATTAAAAAAGTAATCGCACTATATCGCGATTATTGAAAAAAATACAGCCTATGGCCATCATATCCTAGTTTACTCTACATACACATGTATGCATATTATGTGGTATATAATATACCCGCGGGTATATTTTGATAGCATATTCATTCCGACCTGCAGAGACGCATATTTTATTTTTTACACGTTCTGTGGCCTCTAAAGAAAATATACGATCATTTAATTATTTACGCAGGAATCTAAACACAGACACGTGTCGCAACGTTCTGCGTGACCAAACGGAGCACGTAACCAAAAATCTCGTTGGTTTTAATAAGCAGGTAGGTTGGTCTCGTGCTCACGGCGGAAGCCGCAAAGAGACGCGCGAGCACAGACGGAGGAACGATTTTTTGACATAACCATAGTCTCGGCACGTCACAGATAATGACTCTTGAAATCGGCGCGTTCCTGTTTCTTCTTCTAAGGCCGCGGCACGAGAACGAAGCGACGAGAGGAGAGGCGAAGGGGGGAGAGAGAGGATTATAGGGAAAACCTATACCTGTACACGGTCGTGTCCCGGCGAGAAGGCGTAAACGCCTCGACGAGAAATCCCGTCTCGTCCAGAGACATTTATTTCCTCTACAAGTTTGGTCGAGGCAGACGGTTGTTCGACACGGCCAACTTGGTGATATCGGGGAGACAAATCCGCATTCCTCGTCGGGGAAGACGCGATACGCAAGAAGCTGTCGTCGCGGATCGATCCACGTGATACACATTCGCACACATGCACGTTTTGCGGGACAAAATGATCGGTGGCGACAATTTGTGTCTTTGAGTGACGAGATCCCGCGAACGTGGTTACGATGTAAAGCTTTCTTACGCGCGCGGTGAACCGAGAATCTTCTTTTTCCTTCGTATATATATATATATATATTCCCTATCAGTACACATGTTCAAAAGATGTTTGTAGGAAATCCATAGAATGTTAAAACATATTTTAATATCCTGTGAATCTAATTTATGTGTGCTGATAGGGTTGTAGAGAGGGTCAAGAGAAGGGAAATAAATGTAACCATTTCGCTCGAAAAATACCAACAAATTTAAGAGAATTGATTATTCGGATTTGCTTCCTGAAATATATATATATGTGTGTGTATCTCGCTATAGTGTAAATTATAAAGGCATATATATAATATACAAAATATCTAATAAACGTTGCGTTATCAATCGTGAACCTTCCTTCCCTCGCCTGACGATCCTAAGTCGCACCCGGAGCTAATTTGCATAGGTTTCGAGCCGGACGTCCGTCGCATGCATATATATATCGGGTTGCGAAAACACATTACGATAGAATGCCAAGACGATAAAATGTGTTTCGCATCTAATCGCCAGACGCCAATCGTAAACGCCAATCGTTTGTCCTAAAATTTATATATAACAAATCGCAATTACGACCGGGGACATCCGCTGCCTCACATCGGGGTCTCGGATCAGCCTCCGATCTGCCACATCTCTCTCTCTCTCTCTCTCTCTCTCTCTTTTTTTTCTCTATGCGCGAATGCGATTTATGAGAGCCACCGGGTACGAAAAAGCCTCTTGGAAAGTCAATGCGAAATTTTAGGGTGCCGCCTACTTGCGCTTAGATTGGTTGGTAGAAGCGTCCGATGCACCTATTACCAGCAGGACAACGCGTCCCAATCTCCCCTTTTTTCGCTTCGTTGCCTTTTTGCGTGCGTCCACCGCACAGAAGGCAAGAAAGTAGAGTAAAGTAAAATAGAGTAGAGTAGAAAAAGAGAGAAAGACGGAGAGGAGAAAAAAAAAATTTGCGGGAGAGAAATGCGCTTCGATCTTTGCCTCCGAGGGGACAGTTGCCGCCGCCAGTGTTCACCTGCCTTTGAGAATCTAAGCGCACGAAATCACGAATGCCTATTAGCCAAAGTGTGTCTCGATCAGTCCATGTCCACAGCATGCAGGCTCTCGTAATAGCGCAATCCTTTCGCGATCGGATCTCACGAGAGCTCACTTTGTAAGAAAGATTAAAAACTTGAAACGAAAAAAGATTTTTTTCGATGAGACGCGCCGCAAATATATGTATAATAACGTGTAACACGCGACAAATAAAATTATATTTATTTATACGATACATTGAAATACATGCAAATCATATATTTACTCGAAACTTGTAAATAAATTCCCTGGTTTTTTAAAAATATTTTTTGTACAAAATCCCAGAAAAGAATATTTTTAAGAAATTTTTCTAAAATAAATTTTTTATTGTATGCATTTTCCAATGCTTTTCATTCAAACGAAAAAAAAAAACATGAAATCGCATTTAAGTTTCAAGGTTTACAAATGTGTGTATTAAAGAGCTTTCGTAAGATAATTTTTCATAACACATTTTCATTTTTTTGTCACTAAAAATTACATTAAAATAAATACTGAATATATAAACATAAAAACATATACATAAATATATATTTATAATATATTTTTTAAATATATTTTATTCTTATAATTTTTATAATTATATTTTAAGACATAATTTATTTGACATTTTAATCGCTTACAATATAAGAGCCAAAATTATTAAAGATAGAATTTTTTTTTTTTAATTTCCCGAATTCCAATAAAATTCTATGAAAATTCCTTGATTGTTCCAGATGCGAAAGAAATCCCTGAGAAATCCAGGTTTTCCATGTTTTTCTATGGAGTAGACACCCTGTATCTAGCCTCTGACGAGTTTTCAACTTTACGATCGGCACATCATACGATGCGTTAAAGAAGAAAGAGTAATTTAACGCGCGAGCATGCGAGCGTCAATTATCATTCCTATACGGGTGATTATCACGCCACATAAATATAAGTTCGAAAACTTTCTTGCCTTGGCAGAATGTTTTTAGTCACGCTGCTAATTATTGTTATAATTGTGAAAAACGTCTTGATCATATATTTAGTAAAATTAGCGATCATATTTTACTTGAAATTTTAAGTGCTATCTAAAATCATATCAAGTGCTATCTAAATCATATTATAAGCGTAAATGAATTTTCAAGCGAATAATGTACTCAAAAACCGTGAAGCACGCGCATGTTCTGCACGATAAAGTACATTAAGAAAAATGTAAATCTAACGTACATATATAAAAGTTCTTGGGAAATTTTCTATTATCTTACATGTACAAAAATATACGAAATAGAATTATATAATTTTATTATCTTATATAAAATATACAAAATAGAATTGTATAATTCTATTATCTTATATAAAATATTATAAAAGTTTTTAGCAAATTCTATTAGCATAAAGTAATTAAATTAAATATAAATATAATTAACAGTGTAATCAAAATTAAAAAAAAAAATATTTCTTAATAAGTCTCAAGCAATAAAGTCTCCATTAAGATCTATATGTTACGTCTTATCGATATGAGTGAGACTCGAATACGACATATACAATACAATAATCGTTTATACGACTCACAACTGTGTTTATTGCTTGAAGGTCGACTGACTCTAAAGTACGCATTATATAAATCAAAATATAATTACGAAAATTTAAGGTCCATTACAATCCCATATTTAAAAAAAAAACTCACCGATAACGACCGTCGATATTGAGACAGGTAGTCGTCGAGCCCTTCGACGAGAACACGGGGTGCCACGATAATGCGTGTATGATAATGCGCGGTCGAAAATATCGCAATCGGACGACATTAGACGTATCGACTATATAATATACCCCGAGCCGAGTGCTCATCATAGGCTATCATATATTTAGGCAGATGCGACAGAAATTGAACGTCTTTTCGGCGTCCGGTCACCGGCGATCGCTCTCTCTCTCTCTCTCTCTCTCTCTCTCTCTCTCTCTCTCTCTCTCTCTCTCTCTCTCTCTCTCTCTCTCTCTCTCTCTCTCTCTCTCTCTCTCTCTCTCTTACTTTTTATCGTCATTTCGATCGACTTGTCTCTCCTTTATCTCTCTCATCTTACCTTCTCCCGTTATTTGACGCGTCGTCGTCGTCGTCGTCGTCGTCGTCGTGTGCTGGCCACGCGACACGTAGCGGATGCGAATGTGTATCGACTCTCTCTTACATCGACAGGCCCGGTCTAACTGGGTTATGGAATGCATTAATGCGCGAGGGCTCGATTACAAGGTAGACGCGATTGATTCGGGTGCCATGCGTGCCGAAATACGCGCAAGTAATTTGCCAGATTGAACGTTTCTAGTACGCTAGTGCGCAATTTCGAGGATTCGTGATTGCGAGTCCTAAAACGGGTCCTCCGCCCGTCCCCGACGAGCATTCGCGTTTTATAGTAATCGGGAAAGAAAAAAAAAAAAATAATAATCGTTTGCCACCCAGATATCACGTGTTCAATGACTTAATTCTTCATTATGACTGAAATTGCACAGGCGATATACATAAGAAATTTCGTTCATTCGCAAATTGCGTCAAGATTATTTATACGAGGTATCTATCCTTCATATAAAATATTACATGGCAAATTACCTCTCGAAGATGGTTTTCCTAACATTAATAACAATTAATTTCTTGATACGTATCTAAAATTATCTCACAGTCGGGTATAATCGCGAGTAAAAGATGGGACAGTTAATCGAGAGAATCTTGCCCGAGAGTGTCACAGAAACTTATTAACCGATTATACGATGCCGTAATTCTCGTAAAATTAGAATAATGACACTTTCAGGGATTCACGTTGTTACGATCAGACGTTTAACCTCCATTACGCTAAGGCGCTAATCGCACCTGTATCTTTTAACTCTGATAAGATCTTATTTTTTACGAGGTCATAATTTAGAGACTGAACACTTGCTTAGTTAATTTTGTACAGCAATTATAAACTGATGTTACGTGATGACCAAAAATCTCATAAATGTACATGTGATGCGCAACGAGATTGAAACGCTTGACATCTTGAAATTTCCACCTTGTATCCTGATTAATTTTAAACGCAAAGATATTAAAACGGCGCGCGCGAAAAAGCGCGGTGTCGACGACCTGCAAAAATTTCGACGGCGCGGCGTCTTGATCACCCGTCCGACTATACGTCAGTGCCGTCGAGATTAGGGAGGAAGCCCCCGCCCCCTCTCTCTTCCTTTCTCCCTCTCTCTCTCTCTTTCTCTCTCTTTCTGTTTAAGACCTGTCTGACATAAACGAAGGTAAGAAGGTAACCCTTTGATTTTCGGCAGTCTGGCATTACTTCGGGAATTCGGGCAAGAACGCGCGCCTGAGGAATTTAATCATTGCGTGTTATCATGATTAACTATCTACGATGAGCGTTCGTTAAAAATCAAGATGTCTGCAATTACGATAACGTTAATGATAACGTTAAAAAACAAACGAACGACTCAATTTTCTACTAGTATTTACGATTATCTACGGTTAATGATCTCTCAATTAAGCAACGCGCGCGCGCGCGCGCGCGCTATCTCTTTGCGAAATTACAGGGCCGTGACCCCCGTGTCGGATCGTAGCCGGTCTTAAATCAAGTCAGTGCCTAATTGCCTCCGATATATATTATATTCGCTCGCCTCCCGTGCATCCCGTATCGCCGATATATCGACTCGACGCGCGCGCGTGCGTTTACAGCACGCGCCGATCACGGGTCTGGAAGGAGGTGAACTAAAAATTTTCGATAGAAAAAAAAGGAGAAACTCCGGAAAGAGCAAAAAAAAAAAAAAAAAATAAATAAAGAAAGCGAAAACAACACACACACACATACACATGCGGGACGAGTTTGCCGTTTTGCCTGCACCTGACGATACGTACCGCCTCTATCCTCTTGTTGCCTTTTTTTTTTTTTTTTTTTTTTTGTAAACCCGTCGCACATGTGAAATTTATCTCGTCTCGCTCTCCCGAGAGACATCAGACGCATGCGAATCATTTAATGAAAGAGTTACAGTCACGTAATACTATATACACGTCGCGATGTGTTTGCGATCAAATTAAAGTACATCGACAGCTCCGTCAATCATCCTCGACGATGACGAATCTATTCGCTCGCCATATGTAGCGCGATGCTTCTCTCTTTTTATCGCAGAAATTTCTTTTGATTAATATCTTTGAGCGTAAAAACATTTCTTTTCCATTAGCGCTGTGATTAAAGAATAAATTTTACTTTTCACGCAAAAAAGTTAATTTAAACAGTCAATATTTTGACGATACTCGTATCTCGTTTCAAATATACATATGTACAATACTCAAGAAAATATTTTGCTAATGTAGATAGATTTTTGGATGTCTCAATTAAAATTTATCGCTACTTTTTGTAAAATTTTTGTTCAAGTTGCAACATCATTTTTTTGAGTGAATGATTCGTTCTAAAGAAATTTTACTAAAAATCAAATCTTTAAATAAATAAATCGTTCAAAAAAATATTTTACTAATGCAGATAGATTTTTGGAAGTTTCAATTAAAATTTATTCATTGCTACTTTTTGTATCTGTTAGAATATTGTTTGTCACGTGTGGAATTTATAGTAGCAATACCTCTAGAAAATTTAGATCCCATTGGCAAATATTAATCACAAATATAATTGTCCTTGACAATAGGCCTTAAAGATAGGCATTGCAGAAAAATTATCTAAAATCTAATCTAAATTACGCTAATAGTATACGGATATAAATTCTATCTCTGCCATTTAAATTAATTAAGCGCAAAATATATGCAGTATCACAATATTATTTATCACAGTAATATTTTATCTGTTTCATTTAATTTTTTACGCCTAGAAAATTTTGGTTAAAGTTGCAAGATTATTTTTTTGTACGAACGATATAAATACACGATAATAATCTTATGGTAAATGGATAGTTTTCATCATTCTGTGAATCGTTACCCGACGTCAGAGAGATCTGCCGTGAATTAAGATTAAAGACGTTTCTCATCTTCCCCTCTAATGACGGTAACCCGGACTGGATTACTCACGATGGCATCGCTACTGTTACGGGCGCGATGGAGGCTTACGAGTTAATTACAAAATTACTCCCTTAGGATTTTAACGGATTGCGAAGAAAGCACGGGAGAACAGGAGTGCCAAGATGCCTGTCGGAGATGAGTTCGTTAGCGCTAAATCACAGACTAGAGGCGGATAATGCGAATCAATAGCCACGCGAAAATCACGGAAATCCCGTAGATAACAGACTCATCCGCGACCGAGCGATACGAACCGAAAGTGTCAACTCGAAGGCACTTAATTACGTATTAAAAGTCCCGGATAGGAAATCGCTCGTAAAGATTATCATCAGCTGCATTAATTAACGGTTGCGCGTGGCGCATAAAAGCGTGAATTTTATTATAATTCGATCGATCATTCGAGAAATCCGACGAGATTATGGCAGAGATTTATAGTTTGCCACTATTTTTCAAACATCAAGTGAAATCATAGCCTAGAGGCTAAAGAAATGTGGAGATGAATGTGGAAAAAGTTGTGCTGTGTGTATTTTTATAACATTTTATCTAAATACATTACATTAAAATGTATGTGTACTATAAAAAGCGATATTGTAAATATACGTTCGTATCTCTGGAGCTCATTATTATCTGTTAATAGATATGTACGTACACGTTCGCCGCAACTGGCGGATCTATCAAATTTTCTCCCGATCTCACTTGACTGTATCCACAGAGAGTTTTGTTCTTGTTCGCGCGAGATTAGACCCATATTAAGCCGAAAATTATAGCTTAGGAATGTTCTATTCGAGTGGTCAGAGAGAAAACTATGATAATCTTCGATCGATATCTTCCGATGCTTTCGGAATACCTCGTACAAATTTCTGTTTGGGCAAAATTAATTTGCGAGAATTTACAATCATCGCGTCGATGTATCGAACGTGGTTAATACAAAGAGAGACTATATCGTAATAGCTTATTATAGAACGCGCATTATTAGATACACCACTTAATTACTCCCTACGTGATTTCAATATATGCGAAATGTGTACTATTATTCCTAACCACTTGCAGCTGCATTCTATCTGGAGGACTCTGCTAACGATACCTCTTGAAAGGACTATAGAGAACTTTCCGGGCAATTTAATATGTATTTATACACAGTAAAAAATTGTGCGTCGATATGTTAAAATTTTCTTGCCTTACCACGTTTTGATTACTACTTCAATGTAAAATTAACAACATAGCTGATGTGTTATTATTTTTATAACATTTTCATGTGTCACATTTATGTCAACTTTCTAACTTAATACTTTGTGTCTCTTAGAAATGGAATATTATTTTGAATGCTTTTAACACATTATTAATTATTTCAGACAATCAACATGTTTCAAAATCAATTTAACATTCTAAGAAAAGTTAAAATAAAAACTTTGAATATAATCATGAACTTTAAAATGTTCTCTCAACATTTCTTTTTACACACGTTATTGTAAAAAGTTATTGTAACTACTCTTTCATGTAGTTTTTAATTAATTTGTATGTTATTTTTACGTCACACTTAAAGTCACAATAACAAAAATAGTTTTGTGTGGATTATTTAACTTTTCTAATTTGTCAATAAGTAACGTACAATAAATGAATTATTTAAAACTTAAAATTTACAGTGGACTTTCTGAGAGATGTAAAAATGTTGAATTGACATTTTATTTTTTACTGTGTATTTCTACCGCGTTGCTTAATCCTTTTTTGCATCAACTCGAAAAAGAAACCTGGGATTAAACAAGTGTTGCGATTTAATAACAAGTATAATATTTTAATCATTTGTATTTAAAATTACTTACTTTTATCCCGTAATAATAATAATCATTATGAAATAAATTGCGTAAAAAATGATTACAATCACTCTTTATTATATTGCCCAAGAATCTCGGAAAAACTCAGTTTTGAAATACGCGAGTGTATAACGCTTCAAATAAAACTTACGCAGAAAAAAAACGTTTCAAATAAAAATTACGCAGAATAATTTTACATACATATAAAGAAAAGAACTAATTACACAACGAATGAGGTATCGCAACACTGTGATACGGTAGATGATTGTACAACTCGAGTGAACACACTCGACATTAAGATTTCACGTTCCTTGATGATTCATTATGTCATCGTTATTACGACATTTACGCATAAAATGCAAGCAATGTTCAAATATTTTGTGCAAACGTCAAGAAGGTGCGGATGTCAAAAATATATTTAACGTAAAATGTATCGATCAGGGTTGGAAAGTAACGCGTTATTTGTAACGTCGTTACCGTTACAGTTACTTTTTTTTTTCTTTGGTAACGAAGTGATAACGGTGTTACTATTTTTCTGTAACTGTAGCGGTAACGTAGTTACATTTTTCTAGTAACAAATTTAACAATTACTTTTATCGTTACTTTTTATATCTGGATTTCCTATTTCCTATTTATGACATATTATATTTTCTATTTTCGTATACTAAATCTCCGATTATCAACAGATATTCATATTATAAATTTAAAATTATTATATTAAAGGTTTTAAACAAAATTATAAGAATACAAAAAATATATCGTGTATTTGACTATATTTATAAATTTGATGCAAACCTAAATTTCTTTTATTTATACTTTGGGTGTTTAAAAATTTTTTCCTTATTATTTATGATTTTACAAATTTAAAACAAAAAATTTAAGAAAATTTATTGATATTTTATTAATATTTTAATTATTAATTTTTTTTAATAAAATATATAATACAAAAGTATATTTTTTATTTAATTTCTGATCTCGTTTTAACAATAAAAAAAGTAACGAATAGTTACTTTTTAACAGTAACTTTCCCATCTCTGGTATCGATCATTTATATAATCGCGACCGTTTAGAAGCATATTGTTCCTAAATGCAAGGAATCAGTGATATTTTTTTTGCAAACTTTTTGAAATTTATGTAATAAATTATATTACATTCCCTCCTCCCCGGAAAGTGCGACAGATTTATTATAAATTTGTCTCTCCGCGCATCGTCCGGAAAATAAGGCAGGCTATTATCAGCGAGCGAATACGATGTTGGTTTCTACGACGAACCTATACGCGGGATTCTACCTGTCGCTGACGACAGGCAGATACGGGACATCGTTGGACGCCATGTTCTTGGTAATTGGTTATCGGATCAGATGGTACGATCGGCAGTGGCGGTGGCGGCGACGGACGTACATAACGTGCCCAAAGTCGTGCCGATATGACCGGACCGGACTCGTCGGAGGTGCAAACATAATCGCGACACGTTGTCAACGCGCGCGTAATACGGCTCAAATTACATGTGCCGTCGAACGGGATAATCGTGCCCCCAACAAATAACGGGCCCCGAACTTTGGTGGCCCGCTCGCTCGTGCGACGAGAGACAACGAATCTTTGTTGCTCGCTTCGAGCGTTGATCTTTCATTTTTTTTATCGGAGGAAAAGCGTGGAGTAATCGTCAAGATATACCACTTGAATATTAATTGAAAGAACCTTTCTTCTCCTGCGTCTTAATTGCAGTCATATTGAATTATTATGCCAGAAGTGAGAGTATTTATTTCCACATATGTATATTGCACAAGAAAACTCACATGATTTCTTGCTCCTGGTTCTCTATAATTTAATATTATATTTCAATAAATAGTGACATAGATGAATTATATGCTTTACTTGATGCATATAACAAAAATTTAGTTAACCATTTAAGGGCCCAGTGTACTTTAGAAAATGAAAAGTCGATTTTTTACATTTTCTGAGAGTCTGGAGAATATATTTTTTTTAATTTTATCAAAAAATTCACAAACTTGACGGAATTAAGCTTGAATATAAAATTGAGCTTAATTAGAATTTAAAAAATTATTAATTAATATTTTTGCTGATCTTTAAAAGATTAATTAATTTCAGTAAAATTGGAAAGTATCTAATTTTAAATTGACGTATTTTTTCAATTTTCTCTAATGAAATTAGATTCAGTGTTCTATAAATATCCTACGGAATAAAACTAGAAAAACTCGAATTTTTTTATTTCAGTCAATGATAAAGTTACATCATTGAACATTTGCGAATACGTTACGCGTAATGAATAAAAAACTAAATATTCAAGATTTTTAAATACTAAAATATACTGTTTAAACATCAATAAAAATACATATAAAAAAGATCAATTTCTATGATATTTTTCAAAAAAAATTTCTAAAAGTTATCAACTTTCATATTGCTAGAGTAGACTGGGTTTAATATATATATATATATATCACTCTTTATATATCACTTCCTATAATTACAATATTACGAAATGTACGGCTGCATGCTTGCGAAACCAATTACGCGATAAAACAAAGCTTTTCCAATAAGAAATACATGAAAAAAAAAAAAAAAAAACACAAGAACCATATGTCGTAAGCGCGAGCTATTAATCATACGCGCAATACGAATTTTCCATCATCATCTCGATCTGACATGACAGTCGGGGACAGTCGACTACGCGAACCGTGTCGTCGCGGATCCGATGTGATTTGAGCGCGATTCGAGTTGCGCGTGCACTTTCATCTAGTCGCGAGGAAAGAAGAAGAGAAAAAGAAGGATCGGCGAGGCGAATGTTCTCGCATACATGTGAAATCACCAAAGTGAAATCTCCGTGACTATCCTGTCGAAGGAACGTGATTCGAGCCGTTGCCGTACACTCGAGGAATATTGGCGCGAGACTCGTATTTATAATATACAATCATCGCTTTCTTCGATCGGACGCATTACACTTCCGAATGTGATATTCATCAAACATTTTACGCGATAGAGAAATCGCGATAATTCCGTAAGATAATCCCCCAACGCGAAATTAGTGGCGCAAAATTAGTTATTGCGTTATAAAGAGGAAAAAAAAAAAAAAAAAAAAAAAAAAGACAAACTTTTATGCGATAATACCAGGCTTGTGTGCGTAAAGTCGGTTTTACCGGATGCTGTGGGATTACCGTGGGGATTGGCCTTTCCTGTCGGTTCTCGGGGTCATAAATTGCGCGTCTCAAAGAAAAAAAGAAAAAAAAAAAAAAAAAAAAAAAAAAAGGACAGATTTGCGCTCGCAAAAGTCACTCGGTCGTCGCATTAGCCGAGGCAACGTCTTAATGGGATACAGCCGAAACTGCAGGTTGCACGGCCCGCCATCGTCCAATTGCACGGTAGTTAGAACGCAATTAAAGTTACATAATCTCCTGCGCCGTTCGCTCGTTCCTCCTGCGGTGAGGTGTTCAAACGGGCCTGCTCGCATCGGCTTCCTCATCAGTAACGCGTTAGTTGTTGTTGTTGACCGAAAAGTCTCTTCTCGGAAGAGACCTCGCAGGTGCGCTCACCTTTCGCCCTGTTCACTTAACGGTAACTCTGTCCGTAAATCTGATAAGTACGCTTTTCCCGCGGAGGTGGTGGTGGGTGACTCGCACCACCCGATTTTTCCCGAATTTTACAATCGCGAGCCATTTGATCGATAGTCGCGATCACCTTTTACTTCCACGACCAAGATAATGATAATGTGAACGGGTAACATGATTACATTTGTTAACGTAACCGTAACGATCGGTCACCCTATCCTTCATTATCGTCGAAACGAAAACGGTTGTTTTGCCCGGCACGAGAAGAATGATGATTATCGTAAGCGAACCGGTCTGCGCAACGATTCATTCGCTTCGGCATCATGATTCTTAATGCTCGCGCGATTATAGTCGCGTTATCCCCGCCACGTATCGAGGATAGGAATTACGCTCTGCTTTTATCAGCGCGTGTTATTCTCGCCGGATATGCATATTCACAGGATGTCTACTCAAATCTTGTAAAAAAAATTCCCTGAAAATGTACTGAACAAAATTTTAAATAACTTTTGTAAGATAAACATGTTTCACTTTCTGCAAAACCTTTTCATTTCTTTATCATTAAAAATTACAATACAAGAATTATACACAGTCAATATTTGGGTAAGATATTGAATATATAAACAAAGATAGATATATATTTGTAATATATTTTAAACGTACATTGATGACTAAACTTATCAGCAAATTGTCAAAGAGAATTTTTGACAAAAATTCTCCGAGTCTGAATAAAAAGTCACGAAAAATTTCTCAACTTCTCCACAAAAGAAATCTCTGAGAATTCCTTTATTTAAATATTTCTTTTAGGGAGTAGACACCCTGTACATATATAAAGAAAGTTAAAGTGCATATGTATGTATGTTATTCTTTTCTCTTAAATTGTTCGATCGTATTCCGTATGATTAAATTACACGAATCTACTTTCCGGAGGCCAAAACATCATTATTCTTTTCCTGGCGCTTCCGAGCTGAAATTTCGGGGCGCCGTCCGTAAAACACCAACATCGAACCGAAAAAGATGATTAATCGCGGCCACCGAAACGCCAGAATATTACGTGTGCGAATCATGTCGTACGTCGCTTCGTGCCAAATTCACGGGAATTCGCGTCGGTGAAACATTAAGCATGTAAATCGTTTGAGCCGCTTGTAACATTCAGTTAAGCATGTTGTAAGATTTCGAGGAAAGTCGCGTCGCGTGTCTCCTTTCACTTTTCCATCAAATGCCTCGTTAGACGCGTTACAATTAAAATGGATGAGAGAATAAATGCCGTGTGCGTATATTATTGAGACACATAGAAAAGAAGTACGTTACAGTACATGTTGCAAATGCATCGAGGACATGAAAAGATAGTTTCGTTAATGACAGATTAAAGAAAGAAAGAATAGAGAAACGGAGAAAAGACTGAAAGATTGGCTCGCATGGGGACAGGGAGGTCTTACAAATTTATCGTTGATATTTATCCTTGGCGATGCAATCTTACGGCGATAGTCGCATGCATTTTTTTGAAAGGGCAAGCGCGTTCGAATCCGTGAAAGGGAAAAAAAAAAAAAATAATAACACAAAGAAGAGAACGCGTCGATTGTAGCGAAAATGTAAGCTCGGATTCACGCCTCGGTAATCCCGACCATGCCGTAGCCGCGCACGCAACATAAAAGTTTCCAATTATAATGCACGGCATGATACTTCATTTTGTCCGTCGTCAATTAAAAACGCCCGACGGCAGCCATCGCTACCGAGTAATTTGCGCGCCAGTAGCGATAGACTATACTCATCTGGATGAAGGAAAGAGAACGATATAGAGAAAAAAAAAAGGAAGTAAAAAAGAGGAAAAGGGAAAGGGGGAAAAAATTAAAAAAGAGAAAGAAAGGGAGAGAAAAAGAGAGGAACGGAGGGAGCGCGAGCTTATTATCGAATAAACTACCGTGGGTCTTATCGTCGAGACATTGCACCGTCGGAGAATGTTGCGTATAATCCAGAAAGAACAAGAAGGAGAGCAAGATAGATAGACAGATAGATAGATGGAGAGAAAAAAGTGAATGTCTTCTAATGAGTCAGTTATATATATACGATTAGCAAACATATCCCTCGAAAAAATATTTTGCTAAGTAGATAGATTTCTAGATGTCTCGATTAAAATCTATCGCTACTTTTTATATCTGTTGGAATATTGTTTGTCACGTATAGAATTTATAGCGGCAATATTCCAGCAATAGCTCTAGAAAATTTAGATCCCATTGCCAAATATTAATCACAAATATAATTATCCTTGACAATAGGCCTTAAAGATAGGCGTCGCAGACAAATTTTCCGTCTAAATTACACTACTAATAGTACGGATCTAAATTCTGTCTCTCTCATTTATTAATTGATCAAGTGCAAAATATATGCAGTATCACAGTATTTGCTAATAATAATTTATCTGTTTCAGTTAATTTTGTACACCTAGAAAATTTTTGTCCAAGTTGCAACATCATTTTTTTGAGTGTTGAAAATCGATTTTTAGTTGTTATTACTGTTTTCATATTTATTGTTTTAAAAAATCGCACGTGCGAGCAATATTTATTATATTTGACATATTTACTATAAATCGAATAGCAAGTGCAAAATATGCAGTATCACAGTATTTGCTAATAATTTATCTGTTTCAGTTAATTTTTTACGCCTGGAAAATTTTTGTTGAATTGGCAAGATTATTTTTTGGACTGTAGCATTTACTCCTACATACATAATGTTTTTGCACTTTAAATCTAAATTTATAACAATTCAAGAATTCCTTGATTCCATGTATTAACTTTAATTGAAAGATTAATTCAGCACCGTTGCATTTATTACAAATTTTGGACTCTCGTATTGAAATAATAATAACTATCTGAATCATCAGTCATCAAAATGAGCAATATCATATACGTTGCTAGTTTAACAGATGCTAAATAGCGGCTGCATAAAGTAATTACCGGTGAAACGATCAAGTAATCCGGCAGCGCGCATAACTTGGTAGCTTTATATTCTTTTTTTATATGTTACATTCTTACATTCTTGGCAATGTTTTAATAGTATTTTATGAGGAGATATATATCGCGCGCGCGATAGATTGAGTTTCCAACAAATCTTAGGATCGTGAGAATAAAATAATAAATTTCCTTCCCTTTGATATATCAATTACAATTCTTAAATTTTTTTTACAACTCGTATCTTCACAATCAAACCCGCTAACTTCCACTATGTAAAGATTAATTAAGGAAATGTGCGTCAATCGATTAAAATAAAAAGTGGCGTTTAAGCAAACTCATTTGGGCGCGAGATATATTTGTCCGTATCATTTACCGTAATGTTTATCGGAAGAAACACGGAAAACGACGGATCTATGTATTATATATTTGTGTAGAACAAATAATAAACGTTCGTCACAAGGCAATATGACCCTTGGAGATGTTTGAGCGGCGATTAATCGTTAAAAATTACGATATATCTGGACAATCGAAATGTACGGGACGCATGCAAACTATACCGAATTAACATATGGCATTACATATTTCGCATGCGAAGCTCGCGCTTACAATGTGTTCGCACAGCTTAATTTGGATTTCTACAGTAATTACATCCGTAACAGAATCCTCGCACGCCATCGATACGGTTAGCGCGAAAACTCAGATTGCATCTGGGACAATTGGCATTGAATAATGAATCTTTCAAAAATAACGCGCACAAGCGTAGAGCAAAATGACATATAATATATTGAAGGTAAATATAATTGCAAAACGGAGAGTATCATCTTCTTTCGGTTTAAAAAAATCATGATACGCTGAAGTATAACACTCAATGTGTCAGACAACCTGTATATGAATGATTGGCAAGTATAAAATCTATTGCTAAAGGAACGCGATGAAATAACGTAAATGCTCTTCTAATCGACGTATGTGAAAACGAGATTAATCGAATTTGCTGATTAATCGAATATGCGTTGAATGTAACGTTCGGAAGTTATTCGCATGATATTCTTCCTCATTCAACGTTACGAGTTTTCTACCGGTGATCTATCAAAAAAAAAAAGCATATTACAGATACAAACAAACGTTGATTAGCGTTGCATATGGCAACTTTTATGACAAGGAGAAACGGAAATCACGGTGTTGCACATTCGCTAACCATAACTCCACGAACATTAACTTCCTCCATTTACTCTATAGCCTCAGTTATTTATGCTATAATGTATTTATATAATATAGAATTTTGTAATTTATATTTTATTTTATATTATATGAGATAATGATATAGGAAGCATGTGTCACATCGATATATTCATACTTACAGGAAATGGATATCATATGTTTTTTCACAAGTTATTTAGAAAGAGAGCGAATTTCTATTATTGTCTTGTTATTACATTGATTGTAAAAAAAAAAAAAATGTTAATACTAAACATATTTATTGTTAGTCAAATTAACAATTTTTTTAGCTTCTTAAGTATTTCTTATCACACATATAAATATCCAATTTATGTGTAAATATGCGTTGTATCTTGGGAAAAATAAATTTCTCTTTGTCCACAATTTAGAAGCAAGAAAAAATTTAAAAGCAAGTTTTTTTTTGAATAAAAAGCAAGATGTATTATATATGCGAGAATTTATTTAGGCATATGATTTTCTTTGTATCTAGAAAGAAAGTGAGTTTCATGCGATACAAATCGCAAGTTGGCAAATATTTTCGGTTATTGAACTATATTATATGAAACGAATTCGCACGCGTGATGTTTGTTTCCTGAACTCGCCCAAGCGACTTTTTTGTACTAACGTACGTAAAGCAAGACTTGGTACGGATAATATAAGCGATGAGGTGCAGGGAAAGTGCCAAGCTATTATAGCGCGGGCTATATAAGACTCAGACTAGAAAACGTAGCGGTTCAGTTAGTGGTCATACGCCACGCTAAAGACATACGTAAATTCGAAAATGAATATTAAGGTAAGTTAGTGCATCGTTAAGAAAAAAGTGACTGAGATCGAATCAGAGCTCGGATCAATATTCATATCTCGGAATTATATATAATGTAATACATCTATATAAAATTTTTTTGCCAAAAGATATTAATGGTTCTCGATTAAAAAAAAAAAAAAAAAAATAGAAAGAAATAGCTCACGTGTCCGATTAAAAAATTTAAGATTAAAATATTTTAGCAACGAGTGTGCATATTAATTTTTATCATTTTATATTCTAATTGTTAATGCATATCTTTGACGCGTGACTTCAGATTGCCATCATTTTGGTGGCAGTGGCCACTCAAGTTGCATGCTCGAGGGAATCGAGCGAGGCGAGTGACAAAAAGTCAGATAATGTCCAGGCGGAATCAACGGACAAAAAGACGGAAAAACGCGGGCTAGTTCACAGTTTTGGTGACTTGGGCGGCGGCGGTGCCGATCTGCACGGTGGCGGAGGCGGTGGAGGCGGTGGAGGCGGTGAAAGCTATGATCATCACGAGCCTGTGAAGGCAGTGACGGTTGTAAAGAAAGTGCCGGTACCGTACGAAGTAACGAAGCACGTGCCTTACCTGGTGGAAAAGCACGTGCCGTACGAGGTGAAGGTCAACGTGCCGCAACCCTACACCGTCGAGAAACACGTGCCCTACCCGGTGAAGGTGTTCGTCAAGGTACCAGTACACGTGCCGCAGCCGTACACCGTCGAGAAGAAGGTGCCGTACGAGGTAAAGGTACCCGTCGACAAGCCCTACGAGGTCAAGGTATATGTGCCACAGCCCTACACCGTGGAGAAGCACATACCGGTGCCGGTGAAGGTGCCAGTACCGCAACCCTACACGGTCGAGAAACACGTGCCCTTCCCGGTGAAGGTAAAGGTGCCGGTGCCGCAGCCGTATCCGGTAGAGAAACCGGTGCCCTACGAGGTGAAGGTACCAGTGGACAAACCGTATCCGGTCCACGTGCCGAAACCGTATCCGGTCACCATTGAAAAGCCGTATCCGGTGCCAGTGGAGAAGCCGGTACCGTACGAAGTGAAGGTACCGGTCGACAAGCCGTATCCGGTCCCGGTACCGAAACCATATCCAGTTCCGATAAAGGTGCCGGTCCCGCAGCCCTACCACGTGCACAAACCGGTGCCAGTGCCGGTGGAGAAGCCGGTCCCGGTACCGATCAAGGTGCCAGTAGACAAACCGTACATAGTCGAGAAAGAGGTGGCAGTTCCGGTCGAGAAGGAAATACCGGTACCGGTTAAGGTTCCGGTGGCCGTGCCAGTGCACGTACCGAAGCACGATGACTATGGCGGCGGCGGTGGCGATTTCGGCGGTGGTTACGGAGGTGGTTACGGAGGTGGTTACGGAGGTGGTTACGGCGGAGGTGACGGAGGCGGATACGACTTTCACTCCGGCGGCGGCGGCGACGGCGGCGGCGGTTACGAATCGTATCACGGTTGATGTTCGCGTCGTGAAGCGACGGTCATGAGAGGCCTTCTCTTTCGATGTGATTGCGCGCGCTTTTCTCCCAATCGGTATATATATCATTTCGCTGGACTAGAAATTCTTCCAGAGATCTCGGCAATTGATCGAAAATTTTTAGTCATTTCGCTTAAGCAGAAATTCTTATCCCGAGATTATCGTAAGCAGAGGAATATGATAATTATACAATTAACGGATTACCTATAGCTCTAACTTTACTACTTGACGAGTTTATCGATATATTTTTGTACGTTTTATATTTTCAGAAAACGGACAATTCTACAGATTATTTCGGTCGAAATGTTCTTGGGCTGTATATTGCGATGTGGGTGAATCGATTATTCTATCTTTATTTTTCGATACTTTTCGCGACAATTAATAGATTCACGCACATCGCTTTCTCTCTCTCTCTCTCTCTCTCTCTCTCTCTCTCTCTCTCTCTCTCTCTCTCTCTCTCTTTCAAAAAGACATAGCAAATTTATGTAAGCTTCAACGAACATTATTCGTTTAATGTTCGCGGCAATCCGTTATGTTCGTGCATAGTATTGCTGTGAAGTATGTTTATCATACTGAGAAATGTTGTACCTATAATAAATAATTTAAGTGAAGAACGTATTGTGAAAAGAGTACATATCTTTTTATATGAAAGATTTAATAAACGCTCTATCCTTATTACACCTTACTTTTCTTGATCCTTATCCCGATATATTATAGCAAATCTAAGATCCCATGATATTTTTCTTATCCAACAAGAAAAAAAAATGAGATAATACGCATATACATAAAACGATACATTAGCGCGTAATGCGTAAGTAAATTCACACACCGAAACGTATTGCGTGATATACATCAACGTCAAGATTTACTTTCTCGAGAGAATTTCGTTGACTGCTTTAGACGAATGGAAGAAAGTTTCACTCTTTTAAATTCATTGTTCCATCGTCGGTGAGAAAAAGATATTTCTATACGCGTTACCATATCCGAAGGACATAAAAAAATTTCCAAAAAGTACGATTAAAGAAATTCGCATGTAAATTACGACGATCCTTTCCGCGTTCACTTTCCGCTCTAGCAAACACGATAAGAGCATGGTATTATTGATATTAGCTTCTCGGCAGGTCGTTATATTTTCGTCGCATTTGTTTTTTTTTTTTTTTTTTTTCCGACAGCAAGAACGCAAAAATAAAAAGGAAGCCGGCTGTTTTGCCAGCGAGACAGAAGCTACATGGACTTCCGCGAGCACTTTCGATTCTTGAGAGATTTTTAATTCCCCTGCCTCCCGGTTGCAATTAAGATACACGCGTCGCACATTCAGGAAAGCATGACTTTCTCCATCCCGTGTCTGCCGCGTACATATGTAAACGTCATATTTCAACGCGGATATCTACGAGGCATACGTATCCCACAGATTTCTATCGCCACTCCTTTCACCAACTCGATTTATTGCGATCAAAAAATGGATTCGGGAATTTTATTTCACGACTCTCGAAATATTCGAACGTGGAAAACATTGTTGTGATTTATGAGCGAATTCTCTTCAATATTAAACTAATATTCAATTACTCTAGGGGGGAAAAAAAAGTTACAACCCTAATTTTACGTAAATAATCTACTTTCAATTCCGTCTAACTAAAAATTGCAATTACTTTGGGAGAAATTTTGACTATTTTTTTTTTAGTTAAGCAACTTAACATTTTGATTGGTGCTCTTTAAGTAAAAATTATCTTTGCGTAACTGGACGTATCGACGGAACTAATTGAGAGAATTGGCTAGTATAACTTAAAAATCTTTTTGAAATAAGTAGAATAGCTAATTGCAAAAATTAGTTATGAGCAATCCAAATAATTTGATTACTAATCGTGGGCCCCAAAGTGGGTTGTAACCGTGTTTTTTTCCCCTCAGAGTAGTCTCAAATTATTATTCCGTATGTATAAAATTTGCCTTAATTCACTTAATTCATTTAATTCGATCATGAATATTCTTCTCTGTATATAGAGAGAGAAGGGATAATAATAATAAAGATATAAATAATAAAATATTTCTGACGAGAAATTGGGGTCGACTACATTAACGAACAAATTTCCTATTTCATTATACAGGACGGACAGCTGGCTTTACTCAGATTTCCTATCGATATTATCAGTCCCCGTTGCCGGGGCGTAATTGAAACTCACGCGCAATTAAATAGAAAGAAAGATTAAAATGTCCATTGTAGATCATACTCTATTAGACTTTTCTTTAAAAAAAAAAAAAAAAAAAAAAAAAAAAAATAAAATAATCCAGTAAACATTTCTTAGAGCTCGTTTAACCGCTAATAAAATCTCACTTCCGCGTCCATTTACACGTGGCAAAAAATTCTAACAAATTACATGTAGTATTATCAAACATGAAGAGAAATCGATAATGATGCAATACTACAGAAAACTATCGTAAAATCCGTCCGTTCCCGTCCCCTCGTTACATGCAATTTCTAATATCGGATGTACTAAGGTGGCACATTATTAGGATACAACATAACGGCCTAACGATAGGATTAGTCAGTGGTCGATGAAATTATGTGTATATATATGGTACCATAAAATTCGCTGCCACTGGACCTAACGATCTAGCCGATCGCATGCTTATATTTTGTATTTTATAGTACCTAAATAGCTAGCTAAAATTCCTTTATTTTATTTGCAAATACGTTAAGCAGTATACTACTGCCGTATATCACTCGTTGTACATTAGTTTGCATGTAATAAAAATATATTATTATTATTATTATTATTATTATTATTATTATTATCATTAAATATCGCCAAACTAAGAACGCGAACATTGTTAGACGTTGGTGTATGTTGTGTGCGCACATGCAATGTAAGTATACGTGTAACGATGTAACGAGAAGAGAGACCGTGTGTTGGGCGAACGACCGGCTCTCCGTGAAAGTGAAAAAAATGACAACGATTCTGCGATGCGTGAATTATAGCTCCGCGCGCACACAGATATCAAGCTCCTTTTCCTACGTCGAAAGATGCCGTATGCACTTCCGGTTTTCTATCGGCGCTCTTTGGTAATAATAAGGAAGAAAGTTTGTTGCGCGATGCACCGTTGCTACTGTCTCGCTCTTGTTTCGCTCGTCTAACGGAAGTAGTTCGCGACGCGCATCTTATTTCCGGATCTGCATAATCATTGTTTCGTAATCTTCCACGCGGTAACAGTTGTGAGGAATATTAATTATTATTAATTTATATATATATATATATATATATATATATTTTTTTTTTTTTTTCATTTAATACTTTTCTTCCTAAATATAATATTTTATACAATCATTCGTAATTATTTTAAGATAAGCAAATTTTTACCAACGCAAGCTTACTCTTTTTGAAAAGTAAAATTTTTAATTATTTATATATTTCAATAGAAATGTCGACAGTTGTTTGAATATATTTTTTGTAAAGTTACTGAAATTGTAAATTTTTGTCGTGCTATGTCTGGCATAATATGAATCGAATCGCATGAAAAAGCACGAAAAGATTCTTTCCGAGATTGCGTTAAAATATGCAACTCTTTTCTGATTAAAATATACCATATATAATACCATATTTTTGAAAAGAAGATACTCGATGGCTTTCTCGTGGAAATAAAGAGAGCCCGTCGCGTAAACTCGAAATTTCTGCCGTCATTATCTACTTCCACTTGAACGTTTCAACGTTCCCGTTCCATGTTGGTTTGCGAAAAGCTTGCGTAGAGCGAGTTCTCTTATCCACATCGTCGCTGTGGCAAGAGCGTCGGTAGCGAGACTGTGAAGCGAAAGCAATTATCGTAGCGCGAAACTTGAACGTGGCAGCGCGCTTCGAGGACGACGAGCTCGATGTGTGGGAGTGAGTGTTTGGCGTCTGATACGACGGGTCAGGTCCCTGGGGATTCTCAGGGACTCAAACGGGACTATCCCGCCGCTTCTCCCTCTCGTCGCAGTTAATTACCAGTCCTTCTCGGCTGTGCTTGAATCGACCTCTCCTCCTCACTCCGTTTACCTTAGTCTCTTAGTCTTGCTCGAACCCCTATATCGCTTCCACCAAGCGATTTACCCTCAATAATCCACGACCGTGCCATGTCTCGCGCACCCGTATTGTTCCCGGGCTTCTTTTTTGGCCGAAATAATTTCGCGAAATCGTTTATTAAACTATGTTACACGGTCAAAAATTTATCAATATTTTTTTTTTTTTTTTTGTATACAGTTATTATACATGGTTGAGACAAATGAGATTGTTTTTAAAACATCTTTTTCTCTCTTTCTCTCTATTATTGTGAATACATCGTCTTTAAATATTAAATAATGTATTAGTATTGTTACACTCTCTCATTTTCAAATCGTAATAAAAATTTCTACTAATTATTGTTATATTAGACTTTCCCCGCTATTAAGCATGCTCGAGAAAGAAACGCATCTTACACGAGGCAGTCTTCAACGCAATGAAAAGAGCCGTGGTTTTTTTTTTTTTTATTCGATTCGTGCAATATGCTTGTGCATGCCAGGCATAGCGCGATGAAAATGTACAATTTCAGTAGCGTTACAGAAATATACATATACATTTTAAGAGTTCAGTGCAATCAATAGGCGACAGGGAAACCCCCCGTGGGAATCCAAGCGAGCGAATCGTAGCGGGATTGAACGCTTGAAATGGAATAATATCCAATAATCTGGCAGCCGAGAGAACGGGATAAAAAGGGACGTTTTATCGGGGCATCGCAGCATCCAACCCAAGCGGTATCCGACCATTTCCGCCAAGCCATTTCGCCCCGTTCTCGGCTAGCCGGCAAAATTAATTATTGATTTCGGATACGCGCATTCAGTCGCGGCGGACGGCTTTTAATCGAAAACGAGCCATCCGTCGCGCACTCATTTCCGATCGCTACGAATTTAACAACGAATCGATCTGAATGTTCATTGCGTTACACCATCGTTCGCGACAAAAAGTATCTCTATCGTTTCAATTTTTTTCAACGTTATTTTTCGACATGCACGATATAACGTCAAACAAAAAACTCCTTATCTCTGATCCGTTAACAAATAATTTTATAAAAAAAGAACGCAGCTGCATTATTGCAAAAATAATTTTTTCAATACATAAACATATAGCTTTGAATTAAAATTCTTTCATTTAAACTTTATGGAAAAATATCAAAATAATAAATGGGAATAATGAATGAAAATAATACATACAGGAATAAGCAAGTATGGAGCGTAGGAGTATCTGAAGAAAGAAATTGGAACGTTTTCTTGGTTATCCGTTGAGGGAAACAGTAGGCTGAGGTATTGGAAAGGAGTTACCGCTTGTCGGTTTCGTGACATCTTCCTCCGATGTGACACCAAAGTCTATCAACTAAATTGAATAGTAAATATTTGTATCATTACTAAATCCAAAAATAAATATATCATGTATATACACATGTACATATATATATATATATATATATATATATATGTGTGTGTATATATAAAACATTGTAAAATGTATTATGTTTGTGAGATGCAGAAATTAAATTTTCTTTTTATGTTAAAGTACTTATTTTATATATAAGAAGGATATTAGGAATATAATATGAAAGGAGTTGCAGATTCATTTTAAAAGAGATTATAAATCCATTTTATGCCTGTTGGCAAATGCTTTACTTCTGTATATGCGTGTATGTAAAAAGAGAACATATATGTTGAGTTCATAAAAGAGATTTAAATCAATTTTATAACATATGCTTTACTTCTGTATATATATTTAATTGTTTAATTCTTCGTTTATTTCTATTTTCAATTCTATATATTATATTTGACATTCTCTTTTATCTTTAGAAAGCAAATATTACAAATAAAAAATATATACATGTATTTAAGTGTGTGTATGTGTGTATAGCTTCATTTTTTAATGTCTTTCTAAAAATGATAAAAATGAGAGTGTTAAATATATAAAAGTAAAGCATTTTCCTATAGCGATATAATTTACAATTATGCTGCTCTAAGTAAGAAATTCAACCTCTCCATGATCCTCTCTGTATAATGAAAATCGTTTATAATACTTTGTATATTTTTAAGCAATATCTTTAATCACCTCTTGTAATTCTGCTTTAATAAACATATGAAATAATTGTCCAGGAGTCATTGTCATCACTTCGATATTGGTATCATTCAGTTTTTCTTCCATAACTTGTTTTAGTATTGTTAGCGCAGCTTTCAATGCTTCCTTAAGCGTCATAGACTACAAGAATGATTATATTGATTGTAATATAAAGATAAATATATTTAAATTGATTTAATAATATAATAAATTACCTTATGATATACTTCTTGAAGGTTTTGTTGAGCTCCTTCGCTACCAGATCCTATAGCTTTTGCGTCAAACTGAACAAAAGTCCCGGATGGATCCATATGGTACAACTGTGGACCTTTCTCGTCAATCCCGGCAAATAACATTGCTACACCAAATGGTCTAGACATAGCAGTGCCATCGTCATCGCTATCTCCAAATTGTATAGCTAAATTAGATACCGCTTGGGCAGTCGATTCTACTGTCATTCTTTCGTTGTAGACGAACCAATGATTCTGACATTCAACTCGAGCTCTATCGATCATTGTTCGCGAATCAGCCATTAAGCCAGACGCAGCACATCCTATATGTCTATCAATTTCTACAATCTTTTCTACAGTTGTTGGCTCCATTAAAGTAGAAGTGATGCGTTTTTCTACCGCTAGAACAACTCCTTCTGTTGTTGCAATTCCAATGGCAGTAGAGCCAAGTTTTATGGCTTCTATAGCATATTCCACTTGAAATAATCTTCCCTCCGGCGAGAAAGTATTTACTCCACGATCGTATTCTGAACGTGTTAGAAACATCTTGAAACAAACAAAAGATTTATAAGTTAGATACATAAATCAAAATTTTTATCATATCTATACAAATACTTTAACTTAAATTATATTCAGGTATCTATCTAATCTTTCAAATTGTCAAGATGATGATAATATATGAGTGTAAATTTAGACCAATAACTTTTTGGACAAATGCTAAACATACGAAATTTGAGGTTAAGCATCATTACAAGCAGCAAATAAATTCACTAAAGTTTCAAAATTATGGAAAAATCTGCAATACAATTATAATATCAAGTTAAAATGCTCGATTATCAGAGTAGAAACGTATAAAAGTTTAAACTAACAGTACAAACTAAATAAGTCGGTTAACCAACAATGACATAGCAAAACAAAATCGAGCGTTCTATTTACGTAGCCTAATTGTAATAAATACAATACTTAGCGTAATATATTTTTAGGAAGTAAATTATAGCTTACCTTGCTTCGTTTTTAATACAAATGAAGGTAAATGGTACGCGAAATGCCGACTTGACACAAACGCCAGTCACGACGAGTCGCGGAGAGTTGAATGCAATGGCGGCAAATGGCGGGGAGCCCAATGACATTGACGTAATGACTGGTGGATCTCAGGGCGTATTTCCAACAGAGCTCACGTCTTATTTCGCACGATGATTGGCTAGCGCTGAAAGATTGGACCAATCATATTCAACCAATTATTTATACAAATATTTATATTATCTATTGATCACACAGTCTGTGGCTTTGACTATATACATATCTCCATTAAATCACAAGCACAAACTGTATCTAATTTTTAGTTCTTGGTCACTGATGGCGCTCTTATTTGACAACCAGAACATAGCAACTAGCGGTCTATACTTATATAGTCAAAGGTCTGTGGTCATGTGTCATTCGTGCACTCGTGTAAGATGTATAACCTTTATTCAAGCAATAAGTAAATAAATAGTGACGAATTTTTATTTTAAAAAATGACACATATTAATTCGCAAAAATTAAGAATAATTATAAAGGAAAAAAATTGGGATCAATTAATAGAAAATGTCAAACCAAAATATTTTGCCAGACAAGAGTCAGAGTATGTATAAAATGATGTCGACAAATTTATGGATAATAATGTCAACTAATTGTTATGCATATATTTTAGGATGTTGCCTGATGCAAGTATTTTAGCACAGATATGTCAGATACTTGTAAGCGAAACCACTCTGGATGTGGTTAAAATTTTATGTTTGAAATGTCTAGGTAACTCTTGCCTCGACACCTACAAATATAAACAACACACGTTGGAAAATATAGAATCCGATGAATACAACAAAAATTTATATAATGAATTAGCTAAGAGTGAACACAAACAGGATTGTGACTATCCACATGATTCTCATTTTCCTTATGATGGAGTTATAAAGTGGACTGTAAATTATATTAAAACTCACGAGTCCACAGATTGTTTGACTGACAGTGAACTAGATATCTTTAGGCTTAGCATTCAATTTTTATCTAATTTATTTACATATGCATATTTAAGTGTAACATCTGCAGACAACAATGCACTAAGGTGTTTAGACTGTGATAATTTAAAACAAGCTATTCTGTAAGTTTATACATATAATTATATATAAATATTCAATACTTTTCAAATGTATCTGTGAAAATTCATTTTAATTATTTTTAATTATTTTTAGGAATAGCACGCAATCTGATCACAAACCTCTTGTAAGCGCAGCATGCATTTATGTACACAATGCGTTAAAAGAATTACATTACAATTATTTTGCAAATAATGAAAAAGATCTATATTTGCACTTATTAAAACCTATTAATGAAGGTTTTACATCTGCAAAGGATGCGTTATTGCGCCTATTACAGCGATCAAATTCATTTGAGAATATATATAGTAATATGTCCATTAGTGAAAAGTTAGATTTATTGGAAATTATTTACAATGAACTCTGGGAGTCTTGGCAATCTGATCACAATACAGTGCTCACAGATGACCAGGCTGAGTTTCTAGCGCTAACGTTTTGTAAGAATAGTGATCTCATTTTAAAAACTGTAGACACATATGTGGACAGCATAGAACCTACAGAAGTTGTTCTTATTCTTAACATTTTGGGGCTTCTTACTACGCAATACAAGTTTGCAAAAAATGCCAGGCCGTTGCTTATTAATTGCAAATGTAAGTACATCAATTTCCAATACAATCTGATCAGAGATATAAAAATCTATGACACATTTTTATAGATCTCTTGATGTCTTTACACATGGTGGGAAAGGAAGGAGATAATTATTTTACCCCAATAACGAATTTAAGTCAAGTGGCACCAAATGCTCGAGAAAGAACAATTGATATAAATTCGGTAAAATATGATGCTGAACCAACGATAACCAAGTGCGATCTGCAAGATCATCCTGCATATGGTTTTAAAGCAGGATTAATACAAGTTATTGCAAATATGGTATACAAAAACAAAATGTGTCAAGATCTCGTAAGTACAATTACATACAATTTTTTGTTAAATATTAAATTTTTGTACAAATTTATAAAATGTACCTGATGTCGATAAAGAACATTTCTTATTAATCTTGAACGCTTGATTCGAGTGTACTGTTAAAACAGTTGTGACACTCAAGAGTCACATAATGAAAAAGCTAAAGTATTTTGACTCTGAAATGTCTAATATATATATTTTTATTATAAAATTGCACAATATATTATTGATAAATGAACGTGTATGTAGTAATATTTAAGTAGTTTTTCCATATAAATAGATTTTGACTACTCTGAGCTTAGACATCCATCTTTATCTTTTCATTATTTAATTTTGATACACAACATGTGCTTCAGGAAAGAATATATATATGTTAAGATATTAAACTTAAATATAGGATATTATAACATGTTATATAACGTCTTATAAAAGAAATTATTTGAAATAATATTTTATTATATGCTCAAGTATACGAAACCACCAAGTGTTACACACATATTAACAACTGTAAATAATTCAGTTTTAAAAAGGTCAATCTTCTCTCCATTATACAGATATTTTAGATATCTATTACAATAAATTATTAATTAAAATTTTATCAAAAGATAGTTTTTTTAATTTCTTTAAATAGTAAAAAACACATAATTCTCATCTAATTATTATATGTGTGTATTATTAAACTTTATTAATAATTTATTATTTATTAATTTTACGATAGATTTTTTTACTGAATAAAACTGTGGTTATTATTTTACAAATATACAATACACTCGATTAACTGTATTATATTATACATCGCTTATATGTGTACATGTACACATGTGTAATGATAAGTGATTTTTAAATGTGAAGAATCTCGATAGCTGCGAAATATAAATTTGACTTTTGTTATGTGTTACGACGGGTACAGCAAATCAATATTTCTCCCTCGTTGATTACAATCTCGCGTGTGGATAATACAGAATATCGCGAACAAAAGATCGGCGTCCTGTCGCGTCAGACAAAACGAAATTAAGTATCCCATCTAGCTGAGAGATGCGGCAAAATGATCGAAATCTGATATGTTAACCCTGCGAGTTTAGCAAATCCACGAGATGACAAAGTCCACGTCGCACGTATATTGACAGATAAATAATTAGTAGTGATAATCGCCAAAGCACCAACATACGAGAGCCTGCGGACGGAATGCTAATCTAGTTTCCCAAAGGATGAGATGCAGACTACTGCAGTCATCACTCAAAAAAAATATTTTGCTAATGTAGATAGATTTCTACATGTCTCAATTAAAATTTATCGCTACTTTTTTTGTATCTGTTAGAATATCGTTTGTCACGTATAAAATTTATAGCAGCAATATTCTAGCGATACCTCTAGAAAATTTAAATCCCATTGCCAACTATTAATCACAAATATAATTGTCCTCGACAATAGGTCTTAAAGATAGGCATCACAGAAAAATTTTCCGTCTAAATTACACCAATAGTACAGATGTAAATTCTGTTTCTGTCATTTAAATTAATTAAGTGCAAAATATATGCAATATTTGCTAATAATTTATCTGTTTCAATTAATTTTTTACACCTAGAAAATTTTTACTAAAGTTGCAAAATCAATTTTTTGAGTGATAATACATATGCAGATAACTTTTTGCCAACCATCTCAATTTTAATATATTCGTCGTCATTAATCATTCAAAAATATTTATTTTTTTTACATTATTTAATTATATATGGACAAAAGTGTCTTGTGAGACATTTGAATATTTTTTTACATAAATATGTTTAAATATAATATATATTTATGTGATTTCAGTTTCGCGAAATAGACGGAATTCCATTACTTTTAGATTGCTGCAACATAGACGCGAGGAATCCACGTAAGTCTAATTTTTTATTACGTTTTGTTACTCGAGTCGCGTGTTTACTTATATCACCGACAATTTCCACACAGTTATATTGCAATGGACCATCTTTGCTTTGAGAAATCTGTGTGAAGGAAACCCTGAGAATCAAGATATCATTCGAAATTGTAAAAAGGAGGGTGTGCCGGATAATCCAATGTTACAAGAGATGGGCTTGACTTTACACGAGGATGCGGATGGGAATTCGATTCGAATCGCTCCATTACGTCGCGATAGGAAAATTTGAATTATTTCCCGAAAGATTGCGACCAGTGATCAAAAATAATTAGTTCAATATTTACTTTATATAATTAAATTATTATTCCATAATTGTTTGTATCTATAAAAGATACAGTGATCGGTACAATAAATATAAATAATTGTTATTTCAATGTTAGAAATGTATCTTGCTATATCATTCGCTGAGTTGCAATGTACAGTCTATATCATTAGACGAAATATGATATCGTGTTATGCAAAGAGATATTTTATCCACGGCCGACTGATTTATGATACAATAAAAGCTACTACGAGAGTTCATGGTCTATTAACAGTTGCAAATTTAAGTATAGTATTGCCGATTTAATTGTAATTTGAAATGAGATTTATTTACTCTAAATAATTAATTCTTCATTAATATTTCTTTTAATATATAAAATATGATAATTTAATCACTTTTCGGAAATATTCTTCGACAGATCAATAATTAAATTCATGATAAGTAAATATCCATCTATTTTTACGCTCTCATAAAATCGCTCAAAATAGAGACGTCGAGATTCATTTGCATTTAAGAATTATAGATCTTTTAATTATTCTGACAAGAAATGTATATATTTTAATAACATAATTAATTAATACGCGCATATATTTAATTTCAATTTCTCTCTTTTTCTCTCTCTCGCCCTCGCAATTCAAGACGATAATTTCTCGCGACTGTGTATCTCACTGCGAACAATTTTATGATGATGAGGAACGATATGACGTCGTCTTTTTTTTCCCTCGTAATAGGTGTTTATTAATGTCACCCGTGCGTGCACAACCAAGCTCGGAGGAATCGCGGTGGGTGAGAAATCCCGCCTGCGTGTACCGGCTTGTGCGTTAATTATAGCGGAAGTTTCGAAACGCACATATATATATATATATATACGTACATGAGTACGTACATGACAAGATACGCGTTTTCCTTTCTAATGAAATTAGAATCCGAACGGCGCGGTTACCAGCAGTTGTCGCGCGCGACGGAACGGGATCGGATATCGGTAAATAAATAATATCGGATAATTATCTTCTCGTGGAGCATATTATGTGTACGTTCTATTTAACGGTAATACGCGGGACACGAAGGATTTACGAAATGTAATAATACGTTTCCGGACATAATACGCGATCTAATCGAGCATAACCGATCGTTGATTTATGGCGTAGTTTCAATGAAGAATAAGATTATTACAAATAGTTGCAACGTGCAAGAGTCTACTTTTTTATTCCGTAAATGTACGATCGGGCCCGTAAACATGCCCGACGTAACAAAGAGTAATAGATTTATAACGCGCGTGAATTTTATTCGAGTTATTTTCTCGAGGGAAACTGCATATACATATATATATATATTCGACAAGATATCTCTCAATCTCGCACGTTTCGCGCATAAAAGTAGACGCATATTATACGCGTCTCGCGTACGAACGTTCGATATAAATTGCTTTTGATTTAAATAACGGCCCATCCCACCGAACGATCAATCTTGGGCCCGCGTAATGAAGAGCAATTAACGCGAAATTTATCAGTTAATTACATATGCGGTTAATTGCCACGGGTAATTATTTCCGCGCAAAAGCGTTCTCGTTACACCTCGCGTACGCGCGAGAGATGGATCGATGGAAGCGAGATGGGATTTCTAACAAATAAACCACGTTGATATATAGTGCGCTCGATATATCGATAGAAGCGGCTTCTTGAAAAGAATGCAAGTTCTTTTAGACGCTGACGGAAAGATATAAGCCGATCACGAAGAGCTAAAATGACTACGGCCGGAAATGTTGATACTCGCTATATGGGGGAAAATTTCACTTTTTATATAAAATATAAAATCATCATATCGAAAATCGCAAGACATAGACTTTGCCCATGAAAATATCTATTTGTCCGATAAAAATCGATCGGACGTAATTAACTGAATTCTTTGTAATACCACGTGTCTCGTAAGAGAAATGTCCTCCGTCCAGCACGCAGTGGATTTCGTCGATCGCCAGCCTTATTAATATTCATAGACGCTGACGAGGAGAAGCAGAGAAGCGTAAGAAGCGCCCGGCTATGCGTGAGATCGCTCAGGTGCGTAAATTCTGACCGCCTCCTTGATAATCAACTCGTTGACGCAATAAATTCCGGTGAGAGATACCCGAATGTATGTGTAAGGAAAAAGAAAGGAGAGGGAGGAGTAGTCGAGCTCTAGAATGTTTTCCGTTTTGTGTTCAATTATACTTGTGCAATTCTGAATCATTTCTCGTATTTTTAGTCTTGAAATATTATGTAAAAGAGTACAAGTTAAATCTAGAGGGATTTATTTTATCACTGAGAATTCAGAAACGTTGGGAAATTTTTATGTTTGTAAAGCGTACTTCCGTTATTTTATCGCTTAAAACAAGCAAGTCTTTTTTTTTTTCTCTCTATTATAATATTGTGCAGGAACAATTTATCTAGACGGAGAAAATATTTAAATAAAAATTAAAACCATATCGTAGAACAATATTACGATATAAAAGAAATTACGCGCGCGATATTTTATTTAATAATATTATATATGTATTATATATTTTACAAGAGAGTAATGTAATTATTTAAATATTTTAACGTCTCGTTAGATAGTTTTACAATAAATATTGTAAAAGAAAGTTTATTTTTCATAGAATTTGTATGTAAAATTTTCTCTGCATTCACACATTGTACATACACATAAGAAGGGTTTGATTGTAGCTTGTCTCGAGATTGTTAATTCGCAACTCTCTTGCGCGAAGTCTTCATTGAACGCAAAGACGCATCGTGATTGATCGCCAGTAGATAATCGGTAGGACAAACGAACCAGATCCTCGTATTAATAGAGGTTGCGTCGAATCGAGCTCGCGTCGGCGTCTAATAAATAAGTCGCGGATTCTCCGCGCGAAAAAGATACGGTGTCTGAACACAGGCGGCCGCGCCCGCCTACGCCTACTTTTCTCTATCAAAGAGCGATGTGGCGATATATTTCCTATGTCTTTCACATATGCTTTATGTACGTCGTATGTAATTCACGCTGTATAATCATACAAAAGAATCAAATAGACGTTAAGAGTCGTATAGTTGCTTTTTTAAAAATTTGGATATCAGTCACTCAAAAAAATGATCTTGCAACTTGAACAAAAATTTTCTAAGTGTAATAAATTAACTGAAACAGATAAATTGTTAGCAAATACTGCGATACTGCATATATTTTGCACTTAATCAATTTAAATGACAGAGACAGAATTTATATCTGTACTATTAGGGTAATTTAGACGGAAAATTTGTCTGCGATGTCAATCTTTAAGGCCTATTATTAAGGACAATTATATTTGTGATTAATATTTGGCAGTGGGATTTAAATTTTCTGGAGGTATTGCTAGAATATTGCTGCTATAAATTCTATACGTGACAAACGATATTCTAACAGATACAAAAAGTAGCGATAAATTTTAATCCAGACATCTAGAAATCTATCTACATTAGCAAAATATTTTTTAGTGTTTTTACGGTATATATACTAAATATTTCCTATGTCTTTCACATATCAGTGAATATCAGTTTATAAAAAGCGGAGGGGCTGCCATAAGTTTTGAGAAAAGTAGAATTTTGCATTTAAATATTTCATATCGAGAAACAGAGAATTAAGAATGCTTGAAATACTTTAACGATACGATAACGTTAGATACGTCAAGAGGATCGGAGAAGAATCGCGGCGAAACATATGTATGTCTAATCGTAAACGTAAACAGAGTTCCGAGAGCACCGAGAGCATATGGATCGTGCTATGTCTTTTAATGACTGCCGCACACGGTGCATAAGCCGTAAATGTTACGCCAAGCCGAGGGGATTCGTGTAATAGCCACTTAAAGCGACGTTCGTCCTTTTATGGATCGTAAAGGTAGGGATATTTGGAAACTGCTCGCCGGATTAACCCTTGCACTTAACTTGAAGCTTGAAGAGAGCGGAGCACAATCGTGCTTTTCAAGAATATATACCGATTGATCCTCAAAAGTCTGTTGGATGGTTTTTTTCGTCGACATCGTGAAATCGTAAATTCCACAGCAAAATCATCCGGCACATCATATCAGTATACATTTTTTTTTTTATATATTATCGTATTCATTTTCACGGCGGAAAAATTAATAAAATATAATATATAAATAATATATAAAATAATATATAAAAATAATATATAAATTAAACAATTCCTAAGGAAAGAAAAAATTTGTTTTACATCGTTACAATCGCTAATTGCACGCCTCGCATTGAAACGGGAACGTTTCGGTTTACCCGAGTAAATTAATCCCCCTTGGACGCGCGCGCATTGTCCGAGCGATGAAAAGTCTACTCTAATTATCCCTGTAAACGGAGCCTCCCGTCGATTTCTCGAGAGATGGACGCAAACGTTACGACGTTGCTCGTAAACATTGACAATAGGGCCTGCGAGCGAAGGCCCTCATGATGGCCGGCGCGATCCGTCGAGTTAATTAATCGCGCCGAACGATCTCCATTGAAATGGAATCTGGATAAATTTTCCGTGCTGATGCTACCAGGCCGCTCTATAGCATGTGGGCATTATCTTTACGACCTCTCAAAGAAGAGATGAGACGTCGACGGGGTAACGGGCGGGGACGCATGCGCGCGATACCGGCGGCTGCACCAAAACCGGAGAACCTGTTATCAGAGAAACAGTGGCTGGGACCTGGGCCAATTATCATGCAGGCGAGATTCGTGCAGGTCTCGTCTGTCCGAGTGTCACCCTCGTTCGTTCTGAAATTTTCGCCCGACCCGTTGAATTCCGTCACATCCGCGTTCACGTGTCGCCTGCACGTTCCATGTATATACCGTGATTCAATCACGGTTCTTCGCAAACGCGCCGGACTTTTAAATCTAACTTTCGCACAACCTGGCTAATCGCGAAAATTATAATTGTGCCCCACATTGTTGAGATTTAGCTGTGGATGTTGATGTCGATGTAGGTTGTGTCCTACGTTACATGTGCGGCTATAGGAATGATAGACTGACATGACCACGCATTTTGCACGTAACGTGTTTTCGATACGCAGTGTTTTTACCGTCTACTAAGAGTGTCAAGACATGTAAAGACAAGCGAGCAATTCCATGTGAGATTAAATGCAAACGCAAGTCATCCGAGAGTGACTTTGAGAAAATGTGTCTCCTTTCGCCTTAACTTTTTAACAACAACGTGGCTGGAAATGATTATGTGACGCGATTTATAAAATATATTGCGCATTAATCGTGCGATACCACACGGTGCATTCTCCATTTTCGGAAAATTTTCAATTTTTCCGACATCCTTGTGACATATGATCATGGAAGACTCGATGTACACGGGTGATACTCTTCGAGGAGAAAGCAACCGTTATTATCAGACCACAGACCAAATGCCCCAATTTATATCGAGCCATTAAAAAGCGACAGCGATGATTTATGAAAATCGACGGACCCGCTAATTGCCTGTCGATATAATTTATCAGATGGTGTTTTTATATTCGCGCAGGCACAGGTTGTTGCTTTGTACGCGAGGAAGCGGGCTAAAATAATTTCATCAGTTGTAACGAAACATGCGGCGGCTGTTTAATCACGATACGGCATAATGAGGCAGATTCGATACTTGTTCCTGAGGTAAGTTTCTATTTTTCATATTTTCAAAGGCTTTCAATTTCACATATACATTATTTATAATAGAAATTAAACAATAAAAACGAAAACCAAACGTACGATAATAGACGCAAATAAAAATTATTAGGGCAATTTTAAAAAATTTAAATAATATTTATTACATGTTTCAATCCATTTCAGAGGCATCTTCAGTAAAGTTTCGATTAAATAAAATACTCTTCCTTGCAACTGTCATATATTTCTAAGGAATTACGACTATCCTTATCTAATTGAAACTTTACTGAAAAAGGTCTGAAGTGAACGTATAATTAATATTATTTGAATCTTTTTTAATCAATATTTTTATTTGCACACTTTAGTCCTTTTTATTGTTTATTTTACACCGCATTATTCACTCAAACAAATATTTTGCTAATGTAGATAGATTTCTAGATGTCTCAATTAAAATTTATCGCTACTTTTTGTATCTGTTAGAATATCGTTTGTCACGTATAGGATTTATAGCGGCAATATTCTAGCAATACCTCCAGAAAATTTAGACCCTATTGCCAAATATTAATCACAAATATAATTGTCCTTGACAATAGGCCTTAAAGATTGACGTCGCAGAAAAATATTTTGTCTAAATTACACTAATAGTATACGAATATAAATTCTGTCTCTGTCATTTAAATTGATCAAGTGCATAATATATGCAGTACCACAGTGTATTTGCTAATAATTTATCTGTTTAAGTTAATTTTGTACACCTAGAAAATTTTTGTCCAAGTTGCAAGATCATTTTTTTAAGTGTTGAAAACCAATTTTGATTGTTTTATTACTGTTTTCATATTTATTGTTTAAAAAAATCGCACGTGCGAGCAATATTTATTATATTTGACATATTTGCTATAAATCGAATAGCAACGATGTTGTATTGCACGTATGTTGTAACAAAGCGCCCGTATAGCGTCGTATCTCATACGTTTATTGCACTCGCGGTTATCAGATAATCAAAGTAACATTATCGCGCTGGTGCTCGAAATCTCTGCGAAAAGGCATCGAGTCATTCATCTCGAATGTTGGCGTTTCGTCCTGGCGCGAGGCCCACGTTTGCTCTCGACGCCGTCATTTTCTCCCGTTCTCACGATCTTCTCGCGTCTCTCCTTACTCGTGTTGTTCCTCTTTCGATTTCACTCACGTCGTTTACCGTCTCTCCATCGCGTGGCAGCTCTTAAAATCATGTATTTCCGTGGCCGGGTAGGCCGGTCCTTTTTTTTTTTTTTTTTCCTCCGAGTTTTGCCGTCTGCGGCCATCTCTCTCCTCTCTCGCATTCTTCTCATTCTGTTCCCTTCCCCTCGATTCTCTTTCTCTCTCTCTTTCTTTTTACCTCCGCTCGAGAGTCCCGGTGTAACAATGGCTGCCCTCTAATTATCGGAAGACCGCGGCACTTTAAAGAGATCCCGAGACCCCATCACGAGACTCCGTTTCGTTCGCTCCTTAAAATTTCTTTTTCCCCTTCCTTAGGCTCTCTTTCTCTCCTTCTTTCTTCCTCTCCCCCCTTCTCGCTCTCTCTCTCTCTCTCTCTCTCTCTCTCTCGCGTCCGAGACATCAGTATTAAAAATAATCAACATAGCTGACTTTTGTTCGTGGAAAATTAGTTTGGTCTCGCGAGAGTATCTATTGCGAGTCTACAGCAGCTGTTGATTTCCCCGTCAGATTCTTAGCGAGACTATAAGGCGAGAAATGAGGGAAATGATCGAAATGGTTTGCACCCTAATGTAATCCTATAATTTAGAGGGAGACGTTCGGGATTCATTTTTTATCGTAAGGATATATTACACAAAATTTAGGTCTCCATTATTGAAAATCTAACTGAGGATATAAATCGCTTCGATTTTCTAACGTTTGGTCTCGTCATGTGTGATAAGTGAGAGAAGGATTATCACGACGATCGCGAAAGAAGGGATGAGGAAAGCCACGCCGATAAAGAGAAAATATCGGCTCCGTCATATAACGAGAAGCGCGAGTCGGAATGGGCGTAACCCAAACGGGCTCTTGCACTTGTACCTGTTGCTCGTTGCTTCCTATTAAAATACTCTCAGTCGACCCACGCGAGAAAGGAGTCGTTCTTGCCTGAGCGTTGGCAACCAATGACTAAGAACAGTCTTTTCCACCCTTTCCACGCGTTTCTTTCCCTTCCTCGTTCGGAGGGAGCTCCTTCTCCTCAACGTTACTTCTAAGAGAGGCCTGCCTCTTCCAAAAGAGACTCCTAGAATCGAACACGGCGTTTCCGGGTGAGAAACTCGTAAAATCCACACTTTCTCGTTGATACTCGATTGATTTACGAGATTGTAATTTCCGGCAAGAGATAGAAATCATAAACTTTCACGTGAACTTTTAGATTTATTGCTTTTGAAATAATAGATAATTCGAAACGAAATTTTGAAAAATTTTTTAAATTATTAAAAAGAAATTTTATTATTATTATTATTTTTTTTTTTTTTTTTTTATTAAAATATGTCACTATTAGTCATGTAACTTTTTTTTAGGATAAACTTCTCAATTAGATCTCTTATTCTATATTTTTCTCTTTTTTTTTTTCTTTTTGTTACGTTCTAAAGAGAATTTATTGTCTGGATTTCACTGCTTCCCGCCATCCTTTTTGTTGTCCTTTCTTCTTTCACGTCATCTTTTTGTGAGTTTCTATTAGCGGTTTGTATTTCGAGCAGATGTTTGTCGGGTACAACGTTTTCTACACGCTAGCCAGTTTTGGCCTCTCGGCGGCATTGTATCCGCTGAGATATAAAAGATTGGGGTAGAGATTCTTTCAAGCTCTTAGAGCAACGACACTACGACTGGAAAGGTGTTTACTCTACTTGGGACAAGCTATCTTAAGAGGATGGAGGTGAGTTGAAATTTTGTGAAAAAGATTGCCGAGGAAGAAAGTTTTTACGATTGTTTTTCTTTATAAATATACAAACAAAATATAAAATCACTAGGCTATTATTACTTTACCGACACTAAATAAACGAAACACATTCAGGAGTTTTCTGTATCTTTTTTTTTCCAAGATTTTTCGGGATTTTCAACCTTACAGGTTGAAAAGAACCGGTGAAGCTATCCGTCTTAATAACTTCCTACCTTTATTTCGATCGTGTATCCGACGAATAATGGAGTCATAAAGCTTAATACACGAACGTAGGGCTCTTGGGCCTCTACGGTCCGATTTGGAGGATCTCAGGTAATTTATCTAAGGACGGTGCATTCAAGAAAATACCCTTGAACTATGCCGCAGGTGTGTAACATATATGGGTTGAATTTTCGTGATAATGAGACTGGAGAAGGTGGCTAAAAAAAAAAAAAAAAAAAATAACTCGCAACATTGAATGCTGTGAAATGAAAAAATGATGCTCGTTATTCAGAATTAAAACTGATTAAGAAACAATTTTTTTTGGTATTATTTTCTATCGACTTAATAAAAGTTGCGTACGTGCAGTATGTTTTACACATGTACGGAATCCGACACAACGCGAGAGACACGTGCAGCGTCATAAGATTTCGTGTGACAGCGTTTATTGTTGCGACACCGGTGTGACAGCATTATTATTGTTCCTAAGATGTCGTTAATTAAATTGTCGTTATAAATTACCCGTTGAATCGTGAAGCTAATGATATTCCATTAAAAGCGTTATAGCGTGAAAACTGCGCGCTCAGAATTCACGGTGGGCTATAAACATTTTTACGGTATCCGCATCTGTCGTTCGCGTTGAAGGAAAGAAACGCGAGAAAGGGACGAGCCACGAGCATAAAACGAGAATTCACAATAAATCGTATTGGTTTTGTCTTCGCGTCATTCTTTCCTCTCGCTTTGCGTGTTTTATGTACATCCTGTATAAGTACATTCTTGCGTGCAATCGTGACGCAACGTCGTTTCCGGCATGGCGCTATTGTTACCGATCGCTAAATTGTATACAGGTATACATAAAATTATAATTATTATCACAAATCATAGGCAATTCTACGGAACGATTTATACAAACTCATGGAAATTATAGAAAAAAATCAGTCCTTACACAAATAAATGTTTTTTTTTTTTTTTTTTAACTGGTCGACTGCATTGCTCTGCTCAGCCAGACGTAATTCCTGTCATTTGTCCGACTCGCATAAATAAGATAATAGAGCAGTATTGTCACACATCGTTCGTTAAAATTGACATGCCAATTTTTACAATACATTTACAGTTTTATAATTCCGAAATTACAAAAATGGAAGAAGTGAAATAAAGCAAGCGAATCGAGATCTGCACTCAAAAAAATATTTCGCTAATGTATTGTCTCAATTAAAATTTATCGCTACTTTTTGTATCTGTTAGAATATTGATTGTATAGAATTTATAGCAGCAATATTCTAGCAAAATTTAGATCCCATTGCCAAATATTAATTATAAATATAATTGTCCTTGACAATAGGCCTTAAAGATAGGCGTCGCAGACAAATTTTCCGTCTAAATTACACTAATAGTACAGAAATAAATTCTGTCTCTGTCATTTAAATTGATCAAGTGCAAAATATATGCAGTATTACAGTATTTGCTAATAATTTATCTGTTTCAGTTAATTTTGTACACCTAGAAAATTTTTGTTAAAAAACAGTGTAATAATTTTAAGCGTTGACCTGACTGGCAAAGGATATTTATTTAATTCTTATGAAATGTTACATGACGTTTCGATCCTTGGTTTGGGTCTTCTTCAGATGTTAGAGTTTTAAAAAATCGAAAGTTGTCAAAGGTCGAAACGTCATGTAACATTTCATAAGAATTAAATAAATATCCTTTGCCAGTCAAGTCGTCAATTAAGATTATTACACTGTTTTTTAAAAACCACTGGCAACTTGTAATATTTCTATTTCTATTTTTGTTTGATTTTTGTTAAAGTTGCAAGATCATTTTTTTTGAGTGCACGATTGATAATACGAGAGAGGAAGGTACATACCTGAAAATTCACAGTGTGCTCCAGAATCGGAGACGGTTTCGCTCCAGATATCTTCGACAAACCCGCGTCTCTTTTTTTCGATGGCAGCCTTTCGAAACTCGCGTATTTTCCATAGCATTGCCGGGAGGTCGTGGTGATCACCTTACTTCTTTTTTTTCTTCCCCTCTTGATAGCGCCGGATCGTGCGAGGCATACACATGGAACGACGACCCGACACGACGAGAGACCCCCTTAAAACCCAAAACATACGGCATACAATTACGGCGTAATGATATATAATTAATGGAATTCGCTCAAAGGCCCCCCATGGTTGTTATATGGCAAGCTTGTTTCCTCGAAAAGCACAGGGAACTGCGAGTCCATATAAACGCAGGGAGAGGGAACTTGGCGAGATCTTCTGAATAAAATTCTCATCGCTCGCGTGTATATACTTTATTCATCGTGAAAATATATATATATATATATATATGTGTGTGTGTGTGTGTGTGTGTGTGTATATCGGTTGCGATATTCGCATGCCACGAGACTATAAAAGACCAGAAAATTACCAAGAGTGCAACATACTAATTTCCGATGTCATGAACAGCGCGCAGGCGGCACCGGAAACTTCCCTGATTGTCGAAAAATGTGAAAGAGAGAAAAAGAAAACCTCAAATGTATATAGGTATGTGTGCCGCGTTGTTTGTTACAAACTGTTCTTTTATCTTCGATTATCACTCTGTTTATCAAGCATCAATCATATTATTCAACGCGAATTCTCGATTACAGTGTTAATGATCGATTCGCTCTCATGCGATGAGACGACAAGACTCGAATATCATTCTTAAGATTCTCCTTCTCGATATAGGCAAAAAGATCACTAGATCTTGAAGATGTATCTCTCTCTCTCTCTCTCGTCCTCTCTCATTCAGATAGTATCTCGAATATTTTTTTCTCAAGCACGTCAATATCTTCCAGCCAGCAGCATCCAGATCACCTCTCGTACATCAAGTTCATCTCAAATCGACCGGATTGATCAGCCGAGCCATCCATGATACAAAATACATGTTTGTAATGGAATCAAACTTTAGCACGCACTTATATATCATTCATCAATGCTTCTCGGTGATATTACATAATGTTATAAAAATAAAAAGCTTTGTCTCGCGGACGTTTCCGTCATTGAATAGTAATATTTTATCTCAGAATAGAAATAGTATAAAATATTTAGATAATTAGCGACGTTTGAAATAACTTGAATAAATTATATGGCTAAATCTCGCGTTACAACTCTGTGATATTCTCGACATTGTATTTATTTTAAATTGTTGAAGTTGATTAATTCGTTCCATCAATCTCGAATGTGCAGCTCGTAAAGTTTTCCGCGTTATAATTTGCGAAACTAAACCCACGTATTTAAAGTTAATAAATTTAAGCACAATGCATAGAGAACGTACTAAAAAAAGCTGCAATATAACGATACGATATCATGCTTTCCGCCGAGCGTAGGCGTACAAGCAGTCAATTATCCCGCTCGTGCCAAACGAATTCAATTAATCGAACGATTCAATCGGATTCTCAGACTGATGTTTAACGTAAGTAAACGATTCAGATTCATCTGCATCTCCGTATAACGTTGCTCTTTTTTTTTCCTTTTTCGCTTCACAAAAAGCAAAGTTTGTAATCTTAATGTTAAATTAATTATAAAATATTGGGAAAATACACACTGATATGTAAAATATATTGTGGTACACATTTTCACATAATAATAATACCGATTCATCAAGAGTGACTCAGTTATTACATATATTCTTCATCGAGATATACGATCGATCGACGTATGATCGATATTGCGAGATATATTCTCTCGCATTAAATTGCTTTAAAAATCTATATCTCTTTCATCACGCGGGCAAAAAGGACGAATAAAAGAATCGATATCCATTACTTATGGCGAACATCGCGGGTCGAGACAGTAACAAGTACTCGCGATATTCTCGCATCATCGCGCTATCTGACGTGCAATCAAAAAGTGTGTGGCGCGGCAAAGAAATGCAGTGGCAGTTTCGCGGATATAGACGTATGGCAATCTGGCGTTCGAGAAAGCATCGGCGGGCGGGTAACTTTCAAATTAAAGCAAAGCGAGGTGGCCGGCGAGTGGCGACCGAGAAGAGTAGTCCGGGAGGATATAACGCGCGGAGGAGGAAATGAAATGGAGAAGGAAAGCAAAGAGCAGGAAGAGAGTAAGAACGAGGGAAAAGAGCACAAGAGTAAGAGAGAAAGAGAGAGAACAGAGAGAGAGAGAGAGAGAGAGAGAGAGAGAGGGAGAGGGAGAGGGAGAGAGAGAGAGAGAGAGAGAGAAAACGAGAAAGAAGCACGGTGAGTAAAAGAACGAGAGAAAGAGGGATCGAGAGGAGGTAGAGATCGTAGAGGTAACATCGTAGAGGCTGTGGGACCCGATCCCAAAGGTAGGAGGACTCGAGTCGTGGCCGAGGCCAGTCCATCGCGGGCCCTCCTCTCGACCGAACACATACGCGCTTTACTTTCTGCCCGCTCGTTCAAATTCCCATGCGCCGCTGCTCTCGCCGTCGAACTCTCTGCCGAGCTCGAGCCGAGAGTAACCCTCCTGGTGTGGCTGGCTCCCCAAGTGGCAGGAGCTCGTAAGCCCGTGTTCACGGTTGCCCGTAGCGCCGATGGTGGTGGTGGTGGTGGTGGTGGTGGTGGTGGTGGTGATGGTGGTGGTGGTGGTGATGCCGGTGGCCGGTAGTGGTAGTGGTGGTGGTGGCGGCGGTTACCTTGAGCACCAGGTTGTACCGCATACCTTGCACAGTTACCCTCTGCTCTAGTTCCCGCGCGCGGCCAGTGTTGTGCACGCGACACGAGCGAATCGACGACGTGCCGTGATAAATCGCGTCCAATCAGCTAAATGATTGCACTCGATGCGATCAAGATTGCTCCAATAGTGTAATATTTTTTTCCTTTTTTTTTTTTTTTTTTTTTGCGCGTTCCTTCTTTGTTTCATATAAACGTTTTCGACCCTTTGAGAAAATTTCCGTCACCTTGGAAAGAGAGAAACAGAAACGCTTATCGATCTTTGATATGTGGAGGCGGTGACGTCTATGTCTTCGTGCAGCCGGATGATGAATAATGACACGCCGGAAAATATGACATTGACTAGGTGATCGGTAAAAGAAGACGATGGGTCTCGCAAGTGTTGATCTGTGGAACGCAAAGACGATCGATTACCTGAATCATATCGTCGATCGCGAAGCGATCGTTGGACGACGTTGATCGATCTGAATATTGATAAAGTGAGAGCGTCAAGCTCACGAGCAATATCATCGATACCGAATGCACGACGCGCTCTCGGATATCGAGTCGAGATTGAAAAAGAAGAAGAAAGAAAACGCCGGACAGGAAGTGGCGCAAAGGAGGCTCACGAGAAATATTCTTTGCACTGCTTTGTTCGCAACGAGGCGCTACAAGAGAGTCGACGAGGCGTAGATTCAAAAGGACTGACACGGCAGAACAATAAGACAACGAGACAATAAGAAACCGGTAGCGGAGCTCTTCTCTTCAGGAGGGTGCTCTTTGAGCACTAGAATTCTTCAAGGTACAAGCAAGCCGACCGACGAATGGAAAAAACAAGAATAACTGCGAAACGATGCGAAGCGAGAGCATCTCTCTCTCGTGACTGCCGGACGATCGATCACCAGTTTTTGCGGTTTGCGCGATCTCGTCGGTGCGATCTCCCCACCGTCGGAGGAGAGGATCGTTAAGCGTCTCGCGCGGGAGTGATACGATGACGATGAGTCGGCCGATAAATTACCTCGGCATCGAAATCTCCTAACGAGGCGATGACGACAAGGAACCTCATCGCGATGATAATCGGTCGACATTGTCGCGTGAGACTGTCCAAGAAGATCGTGTCTCGACGATAGCGTGAGTCGCGATATCTGCGACGATCGGCAAGCTCGAGTATAAAGCACGTCACGCCGATAACGGCTCATGGTACTCGGTACTCATCTTTTTAATTAGTGTCTTTTTGCTGAAACGAGACTGACGTTTGCGCGCCCATTAGGATAACTGATTCGCCATCTCTCTCTCTCTCGGATAAACTCGCCTACCGGATTAGGATAGTCAACTTTGTGAGATCGAGTCTCGATCGCGCTTCATTAAAGCGAATCGAGTGGATCTTACTTAAAGTTACATTCCAACCGGAGGAATACCGCGGCGATTCACCTCGTCCAAGACGAGGAGCGCGTGCGTGGATTTACACGTTTCATCGCGATCGCGGCTGTAACCACCCGCTGATCGAATTCACGGATCGCGGGCCCGCTGCGAGTCCGATCTTAATTATCGCCGATGGAGGCACCATCCGTGACATACGATCGATATACGATTGGGAACGCGTATGAGAAACGAATCATTTCTAGAGCCCAGCTTAGTCACCGTGAAGAGGAGGGAACGCTGGAATCAGGAAAAAATATTTGGAAACCATAAACACTTTGCGGCCGAGGTGCGGGACGGTGTAAGACGAGAGTGTTAAGCGTTCAAACACTTTAGAGAAGCCAAATGTTGGCTCTACAGTTCGGCTCTTTCGCACCTGTACAGTACGCACGGCTTTGTGTCGTCTTGAGGTGTTAACGAGAACTCGAAGTGATTATAGCGATCGGAATCACGACAAGAAACTTCTCATGATGTCGCTGGAGGATGGTGTTGGATAAACACTAAAGACAAAGTTTCGTGTTGTAAAATAAATTTCGTCGAGCTTGAAAGAAAAAGAGAGAGAGAGAGAGAGAGAGAGAGAGAGAGAAAGAGAGAAAGAGTGTCGGACGGAAACTGCGTTCACGACAAATCCCACACCGATCCGACCTGACAACGGAACGGGGTCGGTCCCAGTTTCGAACGACCGGCTTCCGGTGAGCGTCGGATTTATCATCGGGTCGTCCGACCTGCCGTTGCTGATCGCGGAAGCGTAAAACTTTGTCGCGTGCACATCCGCTTTTTATACATTCAATAACAACAAGGTGATTGTGATGTAAGAGATGCGTTTCGGTGATATCGCGACAATCGCGATAGCCCTTTTCATTCTTGGGCAAGTCCAGGAGCCACGACGAACGAGGTGAGAGAAACATTTAATTATAATTAATTCATTTAATTACAATAAATACGAATTATAATACTAATGATAAGTATACACATTTATGTAATATAAATTATAATCAAGGATTTATATAGATGTAGAAAGTTAAAAGAATTACGCAACGAGAAAAGTTTAAACAAACAATCGATCGACTGACAATGTAGTTCCGCCTTATCTGTCGATAATCGTTGTGTTGCAAGAGCCGTGAACGGTTTCTAAATTATACTGTGCCATGAGTGAAAATGTTAATCGAATTAATCGACAAGGTTAGAAACTGCAGCGTCGATCATAATCATTATTCGAATTGAAAGAAAAAAAAAAAAAAAAAAACAAGGAGCATTAATCGGAAGGGAGATTCTCGCGAGGTCGCGACACGCGTGACTCAGACACGTGCTGAAAGCCCGTCACACCTCGTCAAAATCGCATGTTCGCGCTGCCGTGATAAAATCCGACGAGCCGTACGACCGTAATTAATTTATGCACGCAACTTTTCACGAAAAACAGAAACAAAAAAATTCCGAAATCTAAATAATGATTAATGGAAGTATGCTATGGTCATAAAAAAAAAAAAAAAAAAAAAAAAAACTCAGAGCGTGATTTATTACAAGGATATTTCGAGAGAGAGAGAGAGAAAGAGAGAGATTAAAGAAAAATCTGTAACCAAACTTGCTCAATGTCTATAAAGTATTTTGTTATTAACGAGCGTAACTTTATGGTCTCAGATTCAGCATTGAAAAGTGCACATGAATCAAAAAGATTCATATCGAGAAATTATTTGTATGGCCTTGTTTTCAAGTTATAATACCAGTTTTGTGATTTAATAATGCGAGACACTCCATATATACACGATCGCTTCTTCGCCTTCCTCGCGGTCGTTATTAGCGGACAATTCCGTTTTATGTTGGACGTTCATGGACTACTGTCTCATTCGTCTCAACAGAATTAGCCAACACGCATGTATAAACGACGATAAGGCCGATAATTTACGAGATCGCCATATTAACATGGCGTATCTAACGCTACGATCCGCGCGATAAATCGGCCACAAATTGCCCGAAAGCCTTCGAAATGAACGTTTCGCCACAAGTGTATATCGCGCGTATTACATATTACACCGAAGACACGATTGAAGGTAAGGACACTTTGTCGCGACACATTTTGTTCGTACATTTATTTTTCTCTCTCTAAATATTGGTATTTGAAAAGTGGAATAGAAAGTATCAATCGACATGTTATAGACTCGAATCGCAATCTCCGCGGACTGAATCGGTCCAAGATCGACCAGCGATTAACGGAGGCGATTGGAATTTCCGCCGTAACTTAATACCCGGTTACATAAACCCTCTAATGATTTAATATGCAAGAACGACCGTCATTCGGGACTAATTACGGATGCCGAACAAAATGAAACGTTTATGTAAACGCGGAGCGTAACGCGTGATTGCGGACCGACCGAATTTAATGTTATGTTATTTAGGTACGAAACTGCCATCGGGGAGATCGCTCGTTGCATTTTACGAGCCGCTTCGCTATCGAGCCACGTAATGAGTGCACTAAGTGAATGAATGAAGCGACAAGTAGATCCGAGGCCGCTCGAGGAAACGAGATCATTTCGATCGACTAGGCACATCGCGCCAATCAAATAAAACGATAGTAACGGAATGAAGAAGCGATAGAATTCAGTTTAATTCCGCGTACGCATAATTAAACGTATCATTTCGCAACTGCCAATTATAATATAAATTCTGCACTATAGCTGTTTAAAAATCTTTGATGAAGTACGTAATCGATGTAGTTGTTATTGAAGGAGAAAATACGAGAAGAAGTTTTCACTCGAAAAATACATTTAATAATTATTTTATTGTATTTTTTGTTTGACGTAAAAAAAAACTTGTCGATCGCGTTATAGATTATCAGAAATTAATGATGCGGTTGACAGGACGATAAATGATATACATATCTCTGCGCAGCAGCGTGAATGTCGCGTGGACATTGCCGTCAGAAAATGTAACGTATGACGTGACATCGTCTTAGCCGATTAAAAAAAATGGTCGTTGTTCAAGAATTATTAATTCAAAGACACGCGTGTTTTCGAATAATGAGCTCGAATAACTTTATATATATACTCGGTGCTTATATGCGCTTTTTTTCTTACAGAGATCATCGCGCAAGTTGCAGAGAGACTTCAATCTTTCTTCGTCCTAAATAATTACTTTACCTTTACCTTTTTCGAGAGCCTTCAAAAAGTATCATCAAAGTCATCACATTCTCGCTGCATCTCTGATGCAGCGTCACGTTCGATTGGTCATAGTGCGTAATATAATAATCTCGCGTGTACGTTCTGCTGTAAGATCAGAGAGCGAGAAAAAATTAGGAGGATAATAATCTGCCGACGGTCATCCATCATAATCTGCCTTGGCTCGAAATGCTATCGATAAAAATGTAATCTTAAATGTGCAATACTAACGGAACGCAAAGTATTAATCTAAATTACGATTTCCGAACGATCGTATGCAAGAAACGTAATATGCAGGTGTGGAAAGGTTCTCATCGATCATCGTGAAATGTGCAATCTTGAGCAGAAAATTTTCCCATCATGTTCTCGCGTGCTCTTATCCGTACGATACAAATTGGATAGAGTCGATAATATTTGCGAATATCAATATTTGACATCTGAATTCATTCTATTGAATTAATTTGAACAATCTCACTATAATATTAATTTTAATTTTCATCGCAATTCCATCAATTAAAATTTTATACCTAACTGATGAAATATATAATAGTAAAATTACTTTAAAAACTATTGGCCATCAATGATACTGAAGATATGAATATTCAGACTTTTTAAATATTGAATTTGATTTATTTATAATTCCAACTAATGAATTAAAATCAAATGAATTTCGTTTACTTGGTGTAAATAATCGCTGCATCTTACCTTTTAATTATCCAATTCGTATTTTAACTATTTCCACAGATGTTCCACAGTTCACGCATGAACTGTTCCATCTTTAGGAATTAAAATAGATTCATCATCTGGACGTTTAAATCAATCTATACTAATTATATATCGACCATGCGAAATTATATTTTGGTCAATGTTCAGAAATTTGTGGTATAAATCATAGATTTATACCTATTGTTATTGAATCCACTAATTTTTTTAATTTAAAAAATTAATTATCATCCTTCAATTAATCTATTTTTAAAGTTAATTTTATTCAATTACTCCATAAATATTCATTAAATGACTGAAGGTAAGTTTTGATTTTTTAAGTCAAATTATAATAGATTTTACACTCTATTTTTAATATAAAGAATTAGTTTAATTAAACAACATTAAATTGTCAATTTAAAAATATTTTTATTTAAAAAAAATATTCTTTTATTCCTCATATAATACCTATAATACGAACATTAACATTAATTCTATCAATATTTTCATTTTATTTAATTTTAAGAATTCTTGATTTTTATACACTTAATCTTAAAATTAATTATTATAATAATTTTGAAAATAATTTTAAATCCTAAAAAATGAATTTAAAAATGATAATAAATTTATTTTCTATCTTTGATCCCTCAACAAGAACTAATTTTTCTTTAAATTGATTAGGAATATTTATTATCTTTATGATTCTTCCTTATCAATATTGACGTATTCCATCACGCTAAATTCAACACTCGCTCGAATATTTACAGAATTGGAAAAATAATAATTTGTATGGCATAGAATTGGAAGACAGGTATCATGGAAAATAATATACATCTATTATGTACTAAATCATCTTAAATTATAAACTTGATAAATAAATAAAAATAATTAAAATCTTTTTTTTATTCTTTTATCATGCGATAAGAAGATTTGATACGAATTTGGGAACAGATTTGTTCGAAATCGTACAAATATTTCGATGTCATTGCTATCATTTTATCGAAGCGATTTCAAGCGTAAACTTTTGCGTGTATTTGTATTATATGTGTGTCAACTGGCTCTTGAAAAGAAACCACGGAAGAAAGAGATCCGTTGACGTTTACAAATAGCTATGAAAAGACTCGTACATTGTAAGCACGCGGTAGGCGTGTATGTCACTTTCCGGACGCGGAGATCCCGCGACCGGAACACATGTCGGATGCTATCGGTGCAACGTACGTGATCGGTCGTCCACGAAGTCGAGAACCCGCCGATCGTTTGTCTTTCGACGCGACGGCGTGGAAATTGAACGATCGCGACCCAGGTCGAATCGAAGGGACATTCCGGGGCGTTGTGGATCGGATTTAATATGTTTATGATAATATGTTACGTGTCGTTCGCGATCGCCGAGCGTGATGTTCACGTGTATCCTTTCGTTCCGCTCCGCCGAATCCTTTAACGCGGTGTGTCCGATCTCCTAACCCCCCCCCCCTCTCCCCCTTTAACTCCATTTGAAGCACAGCTGTTTGTTTAACGTATCGGTCAACGTGATTAATTACCGCGCGTAATTCAATGATATTAAATTCGAAACGGCGTCGACGCGTAATTACACGTGTCTCGCTCTACCCTCTCTCCCTTGATTTGATTATGAGAATCTGTCTGGTGCGGCCTGTTCGATGATCCTTAACGAGATCCTCGAGACGAAATAATTTAGTATCTGCTTAATGCAATATATTTCGTATACGCTTCTACGAAATGTATCGAGCTGTAGCAGCCAAACTCTATCTGTAGCACCGCATGCGGAGAAAAAAAGAAGAAGAAAGGACGAGCATTAAATTAAAATCCGACGGTGTTAAAGTAAGCCTGGGCCCTCCCGCGGTGAGGCTAGTGGTAATATCATTCGGTAGAATACGGTTCGGTAGTAGTATTCTGTCTTCATCCGATGTCGATGGTGGGCCCGTTGACGCTTATTACAACGCCTTGGTGCGTACAGGTGCGTCGACAGGTCGCGAAAGAGAGAGAGAGAGAGAGAGAGAGAGAGAGAGAGAGAGAGAGAGACAGACAGAAAGAGAGGATTTACGGAAGAACATCCTTCATCATCTCCGAAGCTATTCTTGACACGACTATAAAGACCCGCGCACAGTCGAGGCCGGGGATAATGTTTACAAAAAACGATGCGCAATACATATTTGCGCTGACTCAGCATCGACCATCGACGGTGTGTTACAAAGAACTCGCTGGGCGTAAAAGAATTCGTTAAACAACCCGGCAAACGGTCCAAGAGAATTTGTGTATCGCAAAGTGCATTGAACTGGATTAAATTTTTCTTTCACTCAAAAAAATAATCCTGCAACTTGAACAAGAATTTTCTAGGTAAAATCTTTAAGGCCTGCTATCAAGGACAATTATATTTGTGATTAATATTTGGCAATGGGATCTAAATTTTCTAGAGGTATTGCTAGAATATTGCAGATTCCATAGGTGGCAAACAATATTCTAACAGATACAAAAAATAGCGATAAATTTTAATCGAGACATCTAGAAATCTATCTACATTAGCAAAATATTTTTTTGAATGCACAAAATTATACACTTAAAAAAAAAAAAATCTTGCAACTTGAACAAAAATTTTCTAGGTGTCAAAAATTAATTGAAACAGATAAATTATTAGCAAATATTGCATATATTTTGCACTTAATTAATTTAAATGACAGAGACAGAATTTATATCTATACCATTAGTGTAATTTAGACAAAAAATTTTTCTATAAATTCCATACGTGACAAACAATATTCTAACAGATACAAAAAGTAGCGATAAATTTTAATCGAGACATCTAAAAATCTATCTACATTAGCAAAATATTTTTTTGAATGCACAAAATTATACACTCAAAAATAATAATCTTGCAACTTGAACAAAAATTTTCTAGGTGTCAAAAATTAACTGAAACAGATAAATTATCAGCAAATACTGTGATACTGCATATATTTTGCACTTGATCAATTTAAATGACAGAGACAGAATTTATATCTGTACTATTTACTAGTGTAATTTAGACGGAAAATTTTTCTGCGATGCCTATCTTTAAGGCCTATTGTCAAGGACAATATATTATATTTGTGATTAATATTATAAACAATATTCTAACAGATACAAAAAGTAGCGATAAATTTTAATTGAGACATCTAGAAAACTATCTAGCAAAATATTTTTTTGTGTGTTCTTTAAAGATTGATACAAGCGTGAAAGAAAATTAAATAAACTGAATTAAACTTATATGACAATCACAAATCAAATCAATTTTGTATAATTTACACTCAAGTAGATTTTTATCAATTCTCACCAGCAATTATAGGATCTGATTTCTAATGAAACATAAACTACATTTTCTCTCTCACATCAATAATATTGTAAATATCAGTAGCGACTCTTTAAATCGATATATCTCGAGTGTGATTCTCGTGTCTCAAACGCACCGTGAATGCCATGTCGGCGGAAACTTATCGCGGTCGTTTGCCGTGTCGTAAAACTACCCACAAACTTTCACGGTCGACGCGGTTGAACCTGCATCGCGTACTCACGGATGCGACAAATTTGTCATAGAAAACGAGTGACATGATTTCTAGCCTCCTTTCTTGTTCTAATTTATAAATTAAACATACGAAATCCTTTCTTTATTTATCGTAAATGCGTAAATTCAAATCAAGGAAAAAATTTGGTCTTCGAAACTTTGTATCGCGATAAAAGAAAAACGCAGCTGTCTAGTTCGAAGGAATCATAATTCTTGAGGAGATATATCGTTCCACGAACGTACGAGGAATATTGAATTTTAAACGTCGTATATATTCGGTTCAATTATCTCTCGTCTCTTTCCTCGTTCGAATTCACAAATTAAACGTATGAAATCCTTTCTTTATTTATCATACAAATGCGTAAATTCAAATCAAGGAAAAAATTTGGTCCCCGAAACTTTGTATCGCGATAGAAGAAAAACGCAGCATGTCCAGTTCGAAGGGATCATAATTCTTGAGGAGATATATCGTTCAACGAATGTACATTGAATTTTAAACGTCGTATATATTCCGTTCAATTCTCTCTCGTGGATCCCTTAGGATGGGCATAAGTGCAAAAACCGAAATGGCTGAATCGGAGCGTGTTCGAGGAATCGTGAGAGGAAAGAAGAAGCAACGTTCGAACGAGACTGAGAGAAGTGAAGAGCGGAGAGGAGAGGTGAAAAAATTTCGACCAGAAGATCCAATTAAAATAACCAGTAGTCTGGATACGTCGGCTGAAAGAGGCATAACGAGAGAAGCGAAAGAGAGTGAGAAAGAGAAAGAGAGAAACAAAGGGCGAAACGAGGGGTCGCGGTTACATAAAGGCTCGTCTCCTCCCCCCCCTCCTCCTCCTCCTCCCCCTTCCTAAAAAAAGGATAGACGAGAGTATACAAAGAGGCATTAAAATATCTTCAAGTGCCTGTGAGCTCGAACAACCGACATGAAAAAATGTCACGATATTCGCTGCACGCGCGCGATTATGCTCGCGACTCGAATCGATCGTAGCATCCCTAATAAATCGTCGCCCTCGATGTAAACAGCACTCAAAAAAATAATCTTGCAACTTTGACAAAAATTTTCTAAGTGTAAAAAATTAACTGAAACAGATAAATTATTATATAAAGTAAATACTGTGATACTGCATATATTTTGCACTTGATCAATTTAAATGACAGAGACAGAATTTATATCTATACCATTAGTGTAATTTAGACAAAAAATTTTTCTATAAATTCTATACGTGACAAACAATATTCCAACAGATACAAAAAGTAGCGATAAATTTTAATTGACACATCTAGAAATATTTTTTTTAGTGAGTAGCCGTCTTCGATATTAATTTTGTTCAGATGGAAATGTTGAATAAAAAAATTGATATAAAATAAGAAAATATTGTATTCGATTTGTATGCCGATACACACACATACGAGCGCGATCGAGAACCTGTGGAAATGATCTCTCATTTAAAAATCATCAATCTAGGGAATCGCATTGCATGTCATTAACGCATCTTTTGCGTTAATGAATGACAATTCGCATGCACACCCGCAATGAATATTTCCCATTATATAACCGATGCAGAAATAAGACGAGCATAATACATCGACTTGACGATTCGCGAAGCAATTACATCGTCCAGGAAAAAAGAGCGATCGATGAGTTATGATTAATTATACAATTATAATAATCAAAGTCAGCGTACAATCGAGACGCTAAAAAAAAAGTCCATAAAATATCAACTTTTTCGCAAAGTATATAGTATGTCCACACTACAGATTATATTAAAAATTCACGTGGAAGAACGACAGGCTGAGTTCCAGTGAAATCATTTCCATCATCGTCAAAATATACGAGTAATCCTGCTGGACTGATGCTGAACATCTCAAACGAGACCCTTCCTTTTCGAAAGAAGAATCGCCTTCTTTCTTCATACTTGCGTTAGAAACGATCCTGACGGGAGGGAAGCCGCGGAGGGCGTGTTTTTTCATTCCGGATGGACGGTATATGATCAACCACGAGCAATTTGCTAGGTGGAGATGGAGCTATTTACATTTAAACTGGCGAACGCTCAAGTATCCTAGCGGACCGTGTGCTTGTAACATTCGACCAAAAATAAGCGACCGGTAATCGCGGTCGAAGAAGAAGGATGTTATAATTACACGCTTACCCGCATCAACGATCACAATATGGCTGATAAAACTCGAGGATCATTATTTACACGATATTTTGATGAGTGTATAGAGCGATACGGTGTGAAAATTACTACGTGTGACGGGGGATAAATAAAAAAAAAAATAAAAAAAAAAAAAATAAAAAAAAAAAAAAAAACTCGATCGGATATCTATTTTCGTAACGCGAAAAATATCGGCGCACACTCGCCATTACAAATTCATAGAAAATTATGCTAATGATCGTACTCGAGCGAAATCACTTGAAGGAGAGAGAGAGAAAGAGCGAGATAGCAGCGACAACTTCGATCTTAAAGAATCTAAAAGAAACTATACCGACCGCTCTCTATCTCGCTTTTCGCGTATCTTACGAGACGGAAGCGGTCACAGCACGCATGATCCTCTCTCAGGCAAGGAAGTGACAAAAGTTTAATGTATACAAACTGCCTTAAAGTGAGTGGACTCGCGGCAGCGCATCTCGGCTGGATAATCACTATAATCCGCGCTTTCATTATAATTATCACCGTTTATTACGACAGACACTGTCGAGCGAAAGTAAAGGCGACCGAGAGGTACGAGACGTACTCTATCTTTCCGACCGTTAAGTGCGCCAAATCTAATTAACTTTAATCCGTCGTAATTACATCGACAGCCAGTCATTATCGATTTGAATCGACGGCGGACAGTGTTACGGCCATTTTCGTTTGTTTGCGCGACCACTTGCGGTAATGACACCTCTGGCCGAACGTACGTGCTTGGAATGTACGTGAGCCAGGCATGTTCGTGCGTTATTCATAAAATTAATGTAAAGCGAGTTTTACGACAAGCATCGGCGCGATTACGTTCCAATCAATTTTGAAAGTTACAACCGAATCGAGCCGATCGAAAAATCAATATTGGTCGAGGGATTTGACTCTGACGTTTATGACATTCTGTTCCTTTTTTTCCGTTATGCTCGCTGACAACTGGTTTTGTATCGCGGCGACACGCGCACTTTCATGTAAAAAGGACGAATGGGGAAAGCCGCCTAGTAAATCTTCAGGCGCCAGACTTGAGATTTTTGCCACCTTTCTGGGTGTCGAAACCTTCCTACACAAAGATACTCTCGGCATTACCTGCCTGTCGAGAGATTAGATCCCAAAGATATCTCATAGGGTCAACGATCTCGATAATCTAGATAATCTCTCCGATGAAGATGGTAGTTTTTAGTTTCCTCAATTGTAAAAGTAATAAGACAAACTAAGCGAAACGAATGACAGCTTGAAATTTACAAAGAGCTGTCGTCTCTAGGTAATGTGTAATTTGTGAAAATTTTATTTTCAAAGTTTTTTTTTTATACACTCAATGTTAATTTAAGGAGGAAAAAAATTTATATCATTATTGTAAATATTAAATAATTTTATTAATTATATAGTGATATTAATTTTTTTGCAAGAAATATCGAGAATAATTAGCCGCGGTGATTCGTACTTTCCGGCACCATCATTTTCAACGTTTAAAATATCTTTGAGAGAGAATCATTTTCATATCGCGTCGCCAAAGTCGTCGAAATCCTTCTCATTTTTTTTCCTTCCATCAAGGAAAATAAATTTTATCGATAAAACTGAGCGCGGATGCGTTGTGATGAAATTACGTGTCTTTTTCGCCGTCGAGATTGGCTCGGACTTTTAAACCGCAATGACACTCAAAGATCGAGAGATGCTTTTAAAGTCGCGTCTTTAACTGTGCGTGTTTAATTTCGCATCTATCCCGTCGCCGGAATATTCGCGTATACTCGCGTATACACGCATATCCCACTTGACATTTTCCCATAAAATCAGAAAAGTCGTAAAGATATTATCGTTAACGTTGCTTCCTACCGTGCAATCGACATTCTATCGAGCGTATATGATATGGATTGTCGATTAAATTCTCCGCGTCATCGCGGAGTAAATCAAATTTCAACATCCACGTTCCATCTTCTACCGTGCTTGATATTTCTCATGCAGCTCTCACTAGGAGTAGCCACGCGATAGCACACGGACATATTTATTAAAGCCGCGGTTATATTCCGAGTACCTCGCCGGCAAACTTTTTTCCTAACGTCACTCTTCTCCATGTGACCGCTAATAGCATTCCCGGAATATCGCATGGTTCGAATAGCAATCGGTCCGATCATTTACCGTTACCCACAAGACGGATTCAAGACGGATCACAATTTCCCATATAATTTCGAAGTGTTCGGTAATGTGTAGATTGTCATACATGTAGGTATATTGCGCTTGCGTTCTACGTATGTTAATTATCACCTTTGCCACCAGCCTGACGTAGTGAGGAAAATGATATTTTTCCTAGATATTGTCAGGCGATTAAAATTCTTACTCTCTGCGAATTAACGTAACTGCTACGAAATCGAAAAAAATCAACGGAAGAGACCTCTGGACGAGTTTGTAACGCGGGTAACGAGTTGCGAGCTGCTGCTATCTTCTATAAATCTACCTGCCGTGCGTCGCTCTTTTCCTCTCGAGTGTATCTCTTCCGATCACACGTTCCGAAATGTCAGACCCGTGACCTCTTCTCCGTTCCGCTATCTATTTATCTCTCGCCATCATATTCTATCGCACACGCGAGCGACGCATCCTCCGAGTTATCCCACTCTCGAGTCGAGCCGTATGGTTCGCGAGTTTGTCTCATTCGTATTTCGTATCCTGCCTTCCAGTTACACGTCTCGGTACACTGGTATTTCGGTCTACCGCGAGACTTTAATGAGCTGATCTCTATCGGACACCGAGATTATTCACATGAGTCATTTCTGGTCATGATACGACCATGCAACGCTCTGCCAAGGATCTTCTGGAAAAAACGTTTCGCGTGGATCGACGTGATCTGCTTTCGAATCAACTATATGTCGGACAACCATTTGAAACGGCCAAGATAAATTTAAAAAAAAGACATTAAGTATCTTAAAATTTTAAGTGCCATGATATTTCAAATTGGAAAAATTACGCTCGGTTTTATGCTTTTCCCATAATATATCGACATATATACAGGATGTTTGACAACAGGTGGGACAAAATTTTTGACGTGCGTAGGATACGTCGACTGAACCGTTCTCAAAATATTCTGTGACGCAAAAGTATGCAGCGAATTGCCGAGTTTTTTTTTAGATACCTTTTACTTTTACATAAACTTTCAAATATTTATAATTAAAAAACAAAGCCTCCATAACAATTTTGTAATTCATGATTTTTGTCTTATTTCATCATGTAGAATCACCCCTTAAATTTTGTCCCACCTATTGGTCAAACACCCTGTATAATTGAGAATCATCCTCCAGTATATGTAATGTGAAATCGAAAAAAAAAAAAAAAAAAAAAAACATTAATCATAAATTTTAAACTCTATTATTTAGTCATTAATATCTCTCGCAGGCGCGCAAACATTTATTAAAGTTTATTTCTTATACCAGCTACGCGCTTTCACTTTCTCTCGCCTACTTGTTCGCTACATTGTTTCATTTCTCTGAATAATAAAGAACATACTCTCTCGACTTCCTACCGATTCGTACGACTTGGTGGAGAGGAGAACGAGGAGCCATAACGTCCTCTGATCCGGTAATAAAGGTCGCGCCTTGAATTAAGCGCTTCGTTAAACATGAGTCTTCAGCCTTTATCGTGCTTGCTCGAGCACGTCGACGTGCGGTAAGCTGTAAAGTCCATTGGCAGCAAGTGCGTATACGTATGTGCGTCTCAAGTATAATGCGCGAGACTATACTTGTCACTCGTAATTTATTCGCTGTCCCACATATTATGCATGATACAACGCGCATTCGTCATTTTGAATCAATCTTAATAAACAGTCAGTCCTGCCCACACGCTAATCCATCAATTACGATTTCGTGGAAATAAATTATGACGGCAACAAGATTTCTCAAGCTGCTTATTATCCTAAAACACACCGTACGTATATACGTATTTTCTTATAATTTTCAAATGTGGCTTTCCCGCTAATATTACACTCTGTAAACGAGTAAATTTTTATCGAAAGTAAAATTATCTAATTTTGAAGACGCGTGATACCCGATCCGCGTTGTGTTATAGTAAACCGAATGAATTCAAGTCGCGTCCTCTTGACACGCGTATACTTTTCATTATGCAAATGAAATATTCGCGGACGTTTGCGCAGAGGTTAAACCGATCATTCTCGACGGCGATCATCATCGTGGGTGGTCAGAGGCGGATCCAGCAGTAGCACAAGAGCCGAACGCTACCAAGCATCTTCTCCTCGACTTTCTTTATCTCTCTTTCTCTCTTGATTTTTCTTTCTGCCTCTCTCTCTTTCTCGTTTCTTCTTTTTCTGCACGTCTGACAGATACTACTACCACACGGCCTAACGTGCGCGTAATTATCCCGTCAATGCGTCGGATTTTCAAGTATCTCGAGAGTCTCTCTCGCGTGAGATACGCTCTGGATTGATTGAGAAATCTTCCCTGTCATTGAGATGCTTGCTAATGTCCCCCGCTCCTTACTTTCCCGCCAATTCCGCGTCGTTCCGTCAACGATTTCTGCCTCGAGAATCGCAAAGTGACTTGCAGAATTCGTTCGGAGCCGCTGCGCGTGTCGTTTATATACGAATGAATATAATATTGCCTCTCGCTGACAATAGAACAATAGATCTCGTACAATGCGAACCAAATGACAACAAAGTTAAAAATTAAAATTAAAAAAAAAAAAAAAAAAAAAAAAAAAAAAACATAGGATTAGGTTTACGTTAAATATATTAAATGAGAGCGAAAAATTTATAAAATATATTTAATAGATAATTTAAAAAAATGTTTTGTATGCTAAAAACTACACTCAAAAAAATATTTTGCTACTGTAGATAGATTTCTAGATGTCTCGATTAAAATTTATCGCTACTTTTTGTATCTGTTGGAATATTGTTTGTCACGTATAGAATTTATAGAAAATATTTTGGTCTAAATTACACTAGTAGTATATATATATATATATATATATATATAAATTCTGTCTCTGTCATTTAAATTGATCAAGTGCAAGATATATCTAGTATCACAGTATTTACTTTATATAATAATTTATCTGTTTCAGTTAATTTTTGACAGCTAGAAAATTTTTGTTCAAGTTGCAACATCATTTTTTTGAGTGTAATATCCTAACGATCTTGAATTTTGCATTTCTTTGCATTAGGCCGTACCGGAAGAGTTGGCACGCGTCGACGATACTTTGTACGAAAGAATCTGGTATCGTCGGGGCGTTCAATCGATGAGGCGACTCGCAATTTCTTTTGCCGATCGCATAAACATAGGCGCCTCTTTCGATACAACGAGGGGGAATGGTAGAGAGAGGGATGGAGCAGTGAGGGATCGGTACTTTAATGCGCAGCTATGATATGATAATGCGCCGGTACACGGGATTATGTATATAGGTTCATGTATGATAATTTGGCGAGACAAAGCTGCATTGTCGAGACATAAATTGAATCGCTTCTCTCTTTCTCTCTCTTTTTCCACCGTCCCTCTCTTCCTATATCGTTCTCCACCCACCCTCTCCCACTCTGATCATCAGAAGAAACGCCCATCGCGGAGAGGGACACACTTGCTGCACACTTGGATACCACACTGTACGAAAGAGACTTTCCTTACGCACTTCTCTCTTCCTACGTACACATGCGCGAGTAGCCACATCATTTATTGTTAGTACAAACGTTCTCACCGCGGCCTATGATCAATTAAAGTTCTACACTAGAAGAGGACTTGTCACAGCGACCCGAAAAATTGGCGCGTCTCATTCCAACATCCCAAACTTTCCTTCCACCCCATTCAAAGATAATAGATCGTTCCATGATCGTCCTTTTCCAAAATACAAATCGATGAAAGTATCGATCTATACGAAAGCGTAGCTTTTTAATCTTTGATAAATGATTTCAGATTTAATAATTTTCAAATAACTCATCGATGCATATACATACCCCGTTATAATCGCCCGCCGTTTCTCATCGTGCAAGGTCGAGCTCACCGCGAAATAAGCGGGCACGATTTCGCAGAAGCGGTACATACATCATGCGTGCGAACATATGAATTACCCAGGTTCCAAACTGGTTTCTACGGCGACAAAGGCAACGGAATCTACCTAGGCCATCAACAAAGAAACAAATTTCAATTCATAGCGCGCGCGGGTATATATATTTTTATTCTTAGGGGGAAAAAAAAAAACAAGAAAAAAAGAAGAAAAGATTAATCGAAATCACTTATCGAGCGCGCGATTACGTGTCGGAGGAAGAAACCACCGTGAGAGCGTCCCTGCGTTTTTTGCCAGGACGTTCTTTTTCCTTTTTTTTTTTTTCGCTCAAATGTCAGATATTTATTTCACAGGGCGTGGCACGTCCCTGTTAACGTAGTCACCATCCGGGTGACCCGGTTGCAATTTCTAAGCGCGAATTTACAATCCCACGCTAATCCGCGCAAAATTATATTTCACCTAACGCCCGTTCTCTCCGGCGCCTTCCGCCGCGACAAAAGCTCGTCTCGTCGTATTTTTTCCGATTAACCCTCTTTCGTCGGCCTGATGCTAAGTTATGAATTTCCGGCGATTGCTCCGCCCGCTTCTAGCATCGTCCGCTGCATAATATTGCATGTGGGAGTAAATTTTTTCTCCCCGCCGCACGCATAGACTTTTCTCCCGATCAAAGTAAATTATTTAACGATTAAATTTGCATATATTCATATTTACTTCCTGAAAACGGTACAGACATTTTCGTCGCCATCTTCCTTCAAACGTATAGCATTTTTATTTAAAGTGCAATATATTAGACACAATGATAATTATAAAATGCAAGGCAATTAAAATTTATTAATTTTTAAAACACTTTAAATAATATTGTATTAAAGTTTATTATATGTGTTATATTTAAACGGCTGTTTTTTTTATATTATATAATCTCTCATTTTTTACAACAATTGGGAAGGGGTAAGCTTGTATATAAATTATATTTATGTCTATTTATGCCGCGCACAGAATAACAAAGCGCAGTAGAGAAAGAACTCGGTATGACGTGGTACACTGACAAGAGTAAAAACAAAGACTATGCAAGACAGACGGAACGAGCTTTATGGGAGGAGAGGATCTCGATCTTTCGGGCATACGAAAATCATAAAAAAAAATTAGACTTTTAAATACGTCTCCCTTGACTGGACTACCTCCAGTACGCGCGCGGCGCGGTCGTATAAACGTGCGTACCGCAAAAAGCGGCCAGAAAACCGCGGAGGATGATGAATGTCCCGATGGCAAGGGCATCTCGGAACGATTAGCATAATTCCCGTGTTAACATTTAACCTGGCCGGCCCCGAAATTTCGAAATTGGACGAGCTCGCCGTTGTGCACGCGTGGGAATCCGCGCGCGGACCACGGGACCGGCAGATATGTTCGCGCCCAGATAATATCACGAAATTATGCGAACCGCTCCCTTTTTCGTCGACCAACTCTCGTATCTTCTTCTCCCGTTCTCTATTTCTCTCTCTCCCTCTTTTATCCACTTTTCGCGTTATGAATTCCGAGAAAGGAAGATGAATTTTTAAAAATTTAATTTCAAATTATTAAAAATTAAATGAGTGTTTGACAGATTTCTAAATTTTCTATTTAATTAATAGGGTAAACCAGGGAATGATGGCCATAGGCTGTAACTTTTTCAATAATCGCTACATAATGCGCTTTTGTTAGTCATTATCAAAGATAATCGATATTTACAGTAGTTTATGTGCATACATTGTTGTTCGAAATAACGATAGTGTGTGAATCTTATATTTTTACTTTTAACTACCTGCAAAGTTTTTCATTTGTTCACTAAAAACTATTATAACGTTGAATAAATTACAGTTAAGCTATCGTAATCGACGTTAGACACATTATAAAGACGTGTAAATTGTTATATGACCTATAATTTTTATTTTCGTTTTCACTATGTTTTTATAAATATTATGGCCATCTTTCCCTTAAAAGTTGGGTAAGATGGCTAATGCTTATGTTGTATTATTTTGATAATATAAAATTTCTATAAAATATTTTTCTTTTAATTTCGATAATATTACGTAATTTAAGTGTCAGATAAGGGAAGATAATATGCCAAACACTATTAAAAAATAACAAAAGTATGGTTTTTGCATTTTAAAAAACTATGGCCATCTTACCCGAGTTTACCCTACACTATTTTTCTTTTTATTCACATTAATTCACTGTTTTATCATATCGTATCTCAGAGTTTAAAGGCTAAATTACTTCCTTGCTATCGGCACGACGTGGTCGGTTACAACGTAGGCGGCGTCTCATCGATATCTCGTGTCGATCCGCGAGACGGGATAGGATTTATGTGAAATGCCGCAAAATTTCTCACCCCGAGAAAGGTCGCCGTAACGCCGACAACGACATTTTTCATTGTGGCGTCAACGCTGATCTTATCTCATGTCCTTTGAGTCTACCGATGGATCCTTTTAATTAGCTCCGGCTAAGTATAAACTCCGTTTTTTTCGTCTCTCTTTCTCTCCCTCTCTCTCTCTCTCTCTTTCCTTAGAATCAGTGAAATCTCTACGGACCATTTTACGTGTCCGGCAATAACTCCGGGGTCAAAATACCAACATCCGAGAGCGCAAACACAGTTCGACAGGTTTCTCGCATCGTACAATAGAAAGATTTCTCAAACATTATTTTAGGCTTAGAAAAAAGACCTAGACCATTAGAACGAAGGGTTTCTTTATAACTTAGATAAAAGCGCTGTATGTAGAGTCTAGCGTAAAGCTTTGGCACAATAAATCTTTCAATCAAATATTAAAATATCATTTCGTTATAACATCTAGTTGGAGATATTAAAAAAAATTTTTTTTTTTTAATTAATTTCACGATACAACCAGCAGCTAAAATAAATGTGTTCACACGATGCCGAGTCTTGCGTGTAAGTACATTTGAATAATGAATAGGGGGTAGCCAATTTAAAAAATATCAATTAATAATACGCTATCCCAAGTGTAATTAGTAAAGAGTCGCGGTCATATCGGAACGATATAATTAGTACATCGAGATTCGAATTACGTACAGGATGCAACTAGAAGATAAAGATAATTATAAAGTTGTAATATATTATAACGCATACACACGCGAGAAAAATAAAGATCGCGACTGAATGAAAATGTAACAGGGCGGAATATAAATACTGTTTAAGCGAAAAATATACGAAGAAGAAGAAAAAAAACGAGAAAAGATGATCGGCCCGACATGAAAACTTGATCGGTCCAATTTATCACAATGTATCGAATGTGTATACCCGATATTATGATAAAAAAATGCATTTTGCCGTTCGATCGTTTCCTCTTGCACTCTCGAAAGAATTTGCTATCGCGAAGGGTTAATTTGATTCGTATTCAATGCTAATGGAAGGTGAAGTGTCTGTGATTCTTCATGTGCGTCGAGCAACCTACGCGACGCACCGTCTCGAAGCGTAGCGTCATGAAACAATGTTGGAACGTCGGAATTCAAGATAGCGCGCCGATGCACGCATCTAAAGTGCGTATCTACAGCAACGATACGGTCGTTTTAAGGTTGAACAGCGATCGTCACAATGTAGTCATTCATAAGTCATTCATAATATAACGGTTATCGAACGAGAGAGAGAGAGAGAGAGAGAGAGAGAGAGAGAGAGAGAGAGAGAGAGAGAGAGATACAGCCATTGACAAAATTATTAGGCACCCTTAAATTTTCCGTATTTCTTATTTTGTTAATAGTAGGTATAAAAATACTAAAAACATTAAAAAACTATCGATAGCACTTTAAAGCTGAAATTTCAAGCTTTAAAATGCTTTTTAATTTTTCGTTTACGATAATTTTTCACCCAGTATCGACATGTCTGAAAAATACAGATTTAATTTCAAAATTATGTATCTCGGTCAAAAAAAATTGTAGGAAGGTTTAAAAAAAAGCATTTTGTAGGCAAAATGTTGTAGTTTATCGAACTTGACTTAAATTTTTCGAGAGAAATTTTTTTACCGAGTTGCAGAGTGTCAAAAATACGATAAAATTTTAAGAAACAAAACAATGTTCTTTTGTAAAGTTTACAGAACAAGGAAAATACAAAAATTTTTTAATGTACTGATAACGCATTAAAGTTGCTATCGGTAATTAAAAAAATTTTTTAAACTTTCCTAAATTTGTTTTTTGCCGAGATACATAATTTTGAAACTAAATCCGTATTTTTCAGACATGTTGTCGATACTGGGCGAAAAATTAAAAAAACATTTTAAAGCTTGAAATTTCAGCTTTAAGTGCTATCGATAATTTTTTAATCTTTTTAGTATTTATATACTATTAACAAAATAAGAAATACGGAAAATTTAAGGGTGCCTAATAATTTTGTCAATAGCTGTATATCTGATAATTATTCCAACGATAAAATCGGATACACACGTATCGATTATCAGCTGATGTCGGGGCATATCACCCAAGGGGGCGTAAAAAAAGTCGAAGGATTCAATAAACGCGCCATAAATACGGGAATTAGATATACAATTCGCCGCGCGTGTATAAACGTGTACCTGCTTAAAGCGGGTTGGTCACTAAATAACACACACACACACACACACACACACCGACGACCCACGCCGCGTGTACTACGCATTCACGAGAGGGGACCACTTAGTAAGTCTTAATCCTTATCTATGCGTATCGCGCGCATGCAATGCAAAGTAGACACGCGCATTGAATCGCGCTGAGATCAAGTCATATCCATCGGTGCGCCAACTTATCGCGCTTCTAGTGCATATCATCTTCATTTCAGTGAAAAAATGCGGTTCCTGTAATGTCGGTTATCGTAACAAATCGTCACGAATGCGTTTCCCATTTCCTTCTTAACTTTCCCGAACGCCGATAAATCATCGATCGCGAAGGAAATCGCAAGGAACACGATAAATGGGCGAATCGTTACACCGCTTGTTAAGCGCGATCGATACGATGAAATATAGCGGCTAAATTGGCGTATTAAGATAAGTGCCTATCCGGTTTAAGGATAAGAGAAACAAAGCGAGCAACAAGAAGCGTCGAGATAAATTCGATCGTCGACAGAAGGTGATTAGAAAAAAATCTATGTTCCGTTTTACGAATAATTTAGCGAGCAAGTAAGAGTAAGTACCGCATATGTATAACGAATTTAATTAGCTAAGAAAACTTATTTTATTTTTACTTTAAATGTGTCAACCACAATCTGTGAGATTTGCTTAAATTTGGATAATTTACAGAGAAAAAAAGAATATTCTTATTTTGACAATATCTTTAGTTTCAAAATGTAAATCTTGAAATGATTATATTGCGTTAAACACAGAAAATTTGCTTGTATGAAGAAATTTTATATAGTTCAACCAAGAAAAATATATTCTCGTTATTTAAGAATAATTTTCTTGAATGGAGAGGAAAAGATGTTGGATAGAAAATAACAACGTGTTCAAATCGAAGATTATAATTTTCTTAAAATTAAAATCATTATTTTATTCTTGAAATGACAATTGTAATATTGAAATAAAATTATAATATTGTTGAAATTTAAGATTTTTCAATTCTTCCAAAAAGATTATAAATTGTTGCGTATATAATGAAACAATGAACGCGTTCATATGAATATAAAAGCTTTGATTTGACACTTACTTTTTTTCTGTGTATAAAAACTATACTTTTATTACTTGTTAATATCACATTAATTTTACAATTTTGAATATCGCTTTCTTTCTCTAATAAGAGGACTTTCATGATTCTTTGTATTTCTCTTCTCGTGCCACTGCGTTTATTAATAAAAAAGTTTAGATTTACATGACCGAGTCACGAATATATCAAGAAGCGATTATCGATGATTCGTCAATGACTCGATTCTTTGAACCAAAAGGAAGTCTCTGTCGTGATTGTAGGTCGACCCAGTAACATTGTGAGTCGTCCGTGAAGCACGTTTAATTTTATAGTAAGAATGAGAATGGGCGTATCGAATCTTGACGAAGTAGTCATCGTAACCAGAGCGAAAGAGCGTTTTGAATATCGTCGTGGTGGGCATCACCATTGTTGTGCAGACGTGTCGGACCTATCCCAACCACGCAGGAACGTATTTACGCACTGGTCGAGAAAAAAAGAAAAGATCACGTTCCGACGGAGAGGCGTCAAGATTTTCTTAAACTTCAAGAGAGACCTATACTTCGATGGAAATTAAATGATGGCAGATAACAGATATAAAAAAAAAAAAAAAAAAAAAAAAGATTAATATGTGATATAAATTTATATTCGTAATAACCGAGAAATTACAATGTCAATCTTTTTTCGAATCTTTTATTATAGATTCAATTCAAAGAGCATCAAAGATCCAAGACGATGTAAATCCGCCCCTACCGGGTACCCCTCTGGCATTTTCGATTAGTCACGGTGTATCGAGTGCTCGAAACCCATTCGCCATGGGCCGACGAGCTGAAATCTCGCTGGCAAAGAAAGCCCGAGCGTGTATACGCGGCGAAACCCACCGGCCGAGGTATCGGCCTCGTATAAGAAAGTGTCTCGAAGATTTGACGCCGGATAAGCATTCACATTGTGGTCCCTTCGGCAACGGATATCTCGAGGCCTCTAGACACTGATGGACAAACGGACAAAGCAACAGCGGCGACCGCGCTCATTTTGGACACGAAAAGTTGAACGAATTCTGTCAGGACAACAATCGGTGGTGATAATAGCGGTTCACGCAGGGGGTGAAGCAGCTTTCTCGTAGTGGAAAAAAAAAAAAAAAAAAAAAAAAGAAAAAGAAAAAGAAAAAAGTAAAACTACATGTGGAATGGCATTTCTTTTAAAAAATAACCTGGTGAACCCTGAATATTTTAGCTACATTGAAAAATCTCTCCGCGTGTACAAAGACTCTGTCGTTGACATTTAAAATTAAAATGAGTTGAAGTAAATTTTCTTAGACAATTAATCTTGCTATATACACGCGCGTGACACAGACCAGTAAATTACTTCACGATTTCCACATTCTCACACGTGAAGTTGCACGTGCAAGTCGCTCACGATGCGGGAAAGATATCTCCGTTAAGTATATCTCGAATTTACGATCGCGAGTCGTGAATCTGCAGACTAGATAAGGGAGTGATGCATAGGCTTCGTTGTGTTGATACGCTCGGTAGAGCGTTCAATGACGAAACGATTTAAAGAGACGTGTCGTTCATCGTCTCGAAGCCGGTAACATGCAATTTACAGAATATTTCTCTCTTTTCATCGAACGCACGATAGCACGATATTAAAGACATGCAAAATCCAGGTACGGAATAATACAAAGAGAGAGAAATGTGAATTTCAGAATTGTATAATGATGTAATCTTTGCACTTTAGAAATATTACCTTGTTCCGGCTAATTATCTCGGTATTATCTCTACCCGATGTTGATGGATAAAATATCATAATGGCAAAAAATTAATAATTATAATTTTTTTTTTTTAATAATTTCGATCACGCGATGAGATAACGAGTATTAAATAGCCACCGATTTTAATGATTTTACATTGATTATTAATTTTATCGTCAGAACGTATCGCAATTCACTCGCCAGCATAATTATCGTGATTTCGATTTTGCGTTTAGTTGAAAATGTATACGTAGTCTGCTTGAAAAGCAATACAGCGTAGACAATAAAAGATTCTCGATATAATCGCGTTAATTAAACTGTGAGCTCGCTCGATTTTATTCAGCTACGTCGAGATCTTGAGATATTGACACGCACGTACCGATCTCTGTAATTATTAAGTCTGCTACTGTCTCTCTCGTTCTCCCTTCTATTAAATATACCCTGCGATAAATGCAATTGATCACGTAGATGGTATTTATCCACGCCTTCGCGATATATTCCTACAATGTGCGAGTGAAGCATGAAAGGATTGCGGTAATTTATCTCAAAATAATTGTGGCCACGCATTATTCGAAAGTCTTGCACTCGGTATATTTTTGCACCGCGCAACGCAATATTATTATGAAAATGTATATATTTTTTGAAATCTACAAATTAACATCTTATTATTATTCTTTAAAGAAACTTGGAATTTTCTTTTGAATTTCTTGGAACTTTTTTTTTTTTTTTTTTTTGACATTTGAATTTTTATTGAATTCCGTCAAGTTCCATCGAGAATACTTTGTCACGAGAATATCAAGATCTGAGATTTCTCTCTTTCTTTCTTTCTTGAATAATCTCTCTCCCGTTTCCACTTCTATATGGCGCTTGTAGCGGATGGAGCATTTCGCAGATGGCATCTTCGATATCATCGCGCGGAGCATTACGAAGATTTACAGTTATTCTAGTAAACAGAGCGACACACGTATTATATAGGGTGTTTCTAAGCAGGTGTGAAAAATTTCACAGGGTGATTCCTCGGATAATTTCTTTAAAAAAATGTACACCGATGTCTTAAACGTAGTTTTTTAATTACAGGATGTTCAAAGTTAAAAGATGAGATTTAAAAAAATATATTTTGACGTAAAGAAAAATTAAACAAATTGTAGGAAATTAGAAATGACTACCTCCAGTCGTATATAAATATAATATACACTGAAAAAAAAATATTGAATCAACATCATCGTAGTTGAAATTTATTTTATTAATTCAACAACATTATGAATCAAATTAATACGCCACGTATTGATTTGATTCAACAGTTTTTTTTTCAGTATATGAATCTGTTCTCATTGATTGGCGAATATAAAAATAAATTTAAAAATAAATAAATGTATTACGAATTGTTTCGCATATTACAATTATTAGCAACAATCCTTAAGTCTTTAATATTATTAATCGGAATTATATAAATTAAGGATTTAAAGTGATCTGAGAAAAACTATCCGAGAGATTCAATTTTTATAATTTTGTTCCTATTAAAATTATTTATTATTTTTTTAAATCTCATTTTAAATACCTACCAAATTATATGTCCTTTAGATATTTAGTGTATATAAACTGTTCTTCAAGAAATTATCCGAGTTTTTTATATATGTTTAGAAACACCCTGTATTACCAAGTTTCCCTGACCGTGGAACCCCCGCGGTGTCATACGCCGCGATCGCTATCGAAAATATCATCGAAGCAGAGAGCGAGAAGTCTACCGATATTCTCGTGTCTCTACTACACGTCTATGTCAATCTTCATAATCTACCATGCGACCTGATATTAATAAATACTCGTAATGCCACAGATCATTCGAGGGATTTACGTCAAGTCAGTTGAAAAAATATAAATAATAGTCAGATCAAAACTTATCTCTATTGTACGATCGCAAATATACTCGATTCTTCCATTATTTTTGTTCTCTGATGATACTTTAATATTGATCCGATTATTAAAAATAATATTTTAATAGTCGACGAATAACAAATTTTTTTACGTTGATGTCATCAAAAGTGATTCACGTATTTCGACTTTCTGCGACTAACCGCATGAAAGTTTCTCTCAAAAAATGCAACCGCATAGATGAATCGGCGGATCGTGATTCATTCCGTTGAAAAATTCCGTTTGAATAAAACATCTAAACGTGTAGGAGTAAAGATCGATCGGGAAATACAAGATCGAAGAAGATTCTAAAGAGAACTTAATCAAAGCGTTCAAGCTCGCTCTCGCGAAGATTACAACCACTGATTATACATCATCTGCGAACAAGCACGAACGCGAAGGCATTCGATACTTTATGCTTGAAAATTAGTCTAAAGTGCCTTAAAGCGAAGCTAATAATACTTGATGGAGCGCTACATAAATTGGTACAATCTGTTGTGGAAAAAAATATAAAGTTTCGCAAACTTTCTATACACGTGCGATTAAGATATTCTAACACAGTAGCTTATCGACGAAATCAAAGAATATCACGTAACACCGATTACTTCCTCACGATTTCTCACTTTTCTGGAACTAATAGTGTTGCTTCCCTCCGCTCGAATAAGTAATCTTAGAACAAATTGAGTAATGCCAAATAACCAAGAATATAACAGTTGATCATGGTAATGAGTCGTATCTTTCGTTACGATAAAGACAAGTCGAAGAAAAAAGACATTGTCGTGATTTTTTGTGTAATTTTTTCCAAGATTATAAACTTATAAAAAATTTATTAACAAAATATAAATAAATATTATAATAAAAAATATATATTATAAATAAATTTCTTTCAATTTTCTAATTGCATTAATTTATAATTAAGACCTACATACTTTGTTATCTTTTAAATTTGTAATTAACTGTTCATCCATCTTAAATCAGCTCATGACAGGCTATGATATTTCTCTTTATTTATGCTTATAAAAGCGAGCTTTCTCCAATTTTAGTTTTATATTTATAAATAAATATATTTTTCAATAAAAAAAAAAAATATATATATATATATATATATAACTCTATCAGAATTATACATAATGACAATGTTTGATAAAAATGACAGTGAACGATACACAATCGAGATTGTTATGACAGCGGCTGTAATAGTCGGTGGCGAACGGTGCTGCGATACCCTGTCGCAAATAGCACACCATTAGCCTCCGTATGAGACGGGCGTGATGTTATATATTACGCGCTAATGGCTACGTGTAGATTGCTGCTGAGCGTATGTACGAGTCCGTTGTTCCCTTTTATCTGGTCGGCATGCTAAAGACAAGACATGGCTGCGCGTATAAGCTCTTTGAAAATATTTTTTAATCGTATGTATATATAAAGATATAAATATAATATATAATCTGATTTAAAGATCTAATAGGTGAAAATATAAAATATGCATTGAATCATGCTTAATCTTCCTTTCGTCGAAAGGTAAGAATGTAACAATTTACTGTAACGGCACGGACATAATCGTGATAAAGTGCATCCTAATTACGTAATGAGCAATGAAGATAAATGAGTTACTCCTATGAGTTATCACCTATACCCGTCCGTCATATGCCAGAGGCAACTTGTGTCTAATGAAGGCTAACGAATAATGTATCCTGAACGCAATTAAACAGAACAAGGATGTAACCACTAACATTTAACATTATCGGTTCTTTGCAATCAATATAGTCAGATTTTTCTGCGAATCACTCGCTTCTCCGACTAATTTCTTGGTCAAGCGTGACGTACGTACACAGAAAAAAAGAATATTCTTATTTCGACAATATCTTTAGTTTCAAAATATAAATCTTGAAATGAGATTATATTGCGTTAAACAAAGAAAATTTGCTTGGATCAAGACACATTTTATACAGTTCAACCAAAAAAAAATATATTCGTGTTATTTAAGAATCATTTTCTTGAATGGAGAGGAAAAACGGTTGGATAGAACATAACACATGCTCAAATCGAAGATTATCATTTTCTTAGAGTTAAAATAATTATTTTATTCATGAAATGACAATTGTAATATTGAAATAAAATGATAATATTGTTGAAATTTTTAAATTCTTCCAAGAAGATTACAAATTGTCGCGTATATATGAAACAACGAACGCGTTCATACGAGTATACAAATTTTGATTTGACATTTATACTTTTTTTCTATGTAGTGTCGAACAACTGTCAGAGCGCAACTGAAATTAAATACACGGGTAAGAGAAAGGAGGAATCTGTTCTCACCGTCTATTATTATGAGAAATGACGTGGAACGTTCGCTTTCATTTTTTTCCATCCCTTGCGATTACATCTTTCCGTCAAAGGGAGTCACGAGTGCGTTCGCGAGATATTTTTTGGAGGGACTCCCCCCCTCCCCCTCGCGTCAAAAAACGTCTTCCTCGTTTATGCCTCGCGAAAGCGACGAGATATGGGGGGGATTTGCCCACCAGGCAAATTTCGGGCTGGCTCGTTTTCGCGGCGGCATCCGCAGTCCCCTTCTCCTTTTCTCACGTTCGTCGTGCGGACACCCTGTAGATTGTCCCACCGCAGGGAGATTCGGCGGCCACCGGCGCGCGATGCATTCCGATGCAAATAATTCTCGCCCCGGGGACGCGACGTAATCGTCGCAATTTCATGCTTCTCAGAAATTCAACCTGCCTATCTTACATCCTGTCTCTACCGTACGTGTACGGTCCTTCTCCTTACCGTGGCCTACCTGAAGCCCCTCTTACCTTATCCAGCCCCGAAACTCGATAACTCACCCTCGAGTATACCTGGGGCGCCTCTATATTTCATTGATGATCATGGAAGAATAACAGAATCGCGTAAGTGGTTCGATGAAAGGTGTGTATTTATAGCTCTCCCAGAATGACGGATGGACAACACGATTTTATGAGTCACTTTTAAAGTGATCCAAAGCACTCGTGTATTTTCCATTCTACTTCTCTTGAAAGAGGGGAATTTAAATATGAATAAGCGTCTCGTAAGAATACTTGGGAGAATATGCTTCGCGTTGTGGGATATAAATTACGCAACGGACCAGCAGGAGGCTGAGGATATCAAGTTTCAGCTTGTCGTCGCCTCGGTTTTAGCACCTGTTAATCGCTCTGTTCACGCAGCTTGCTCGTTAAAATATCGAAATAAGAACGATGAGGACGGATAGTCGTAAAGTTTTTCATACAAATTTTATATACGTATATATCTGTACGCGTATATATAAAATTATTTATCCCTTTAAATTCTATATATTATACGTGTGGATGACATAATTTTTTTTTTTTTTTTTTTAGAAATTATGGTAGCCACATAACAATTTTATTTTCCGTTTATTCCGTTAATTCGCGTTAATAAGATGCGATTTAAGAGCGAAGAACAAGTTTCTTAAGCAAACATCCATATATTCACGATTTCTATTATGACCGTGTCCCATATTTCGCGAGCCTTTGACATAATTTTAACAGATCCCTCCGTTTCAGGGTGGTCGGAGCAATGGTGGTCGGGGCGGCCGTATGCAGTCGTATTCCCGGATTGGCGAAAAGCCAACGCGAGCAGTGCAGAAAAATGCCGCACGCCATGCCAGCGGTGGGCGAGGGCGCCGCGCTGGGTCTGCGCGAGTGCCGGCACCAGTTCCGACATCACCGTTGGAACTGTTCCCACGTGTCCAACGATCAGGCCTTCGGCCACGTGGTGGTAGTGGGTAAGAAGGATTGTCCTGTCACCGCGCGCGCACCGTATTTCTTACGCCGCGTAACGTATCGCGAATGCTATATGTATATATGTATGTGCGGGTACTTTGTACTTCTTGTATTCCGCTTTTACACATTGCCGCAAAAAGATAAAACGATGTAAAATTGCGCGGTTACTGGCCATTCATACGTGATGTTCGCGTGCGCGTGACGGAAAAACAATAATAGAAAATTTCGAAAAAAAAAAAGAAAGTTTAAGTGGCCATGTGGCTGTGTGCATAAAATTGTGTAACTTATTATCTGGTATACCGGTATGTTACGTGCCTATGTCATCGGAACATCCTTGAAACGTTACGAGTTAAAGAAGACACGCGGCCGTTAGTTACATCACTCTCGCGTTCTTTAGGCGGTCGTAAACATGTATTGTATTAATTATCTCTTGATTAGGATCTCCCTTCGTTATCGACCCGTCCATTTGTATCCTAAACGTCGGATCTCTAATTATCAAATATCTTTCCAGCAATTAAAGATGCGATTTCAAAGTCAAATTAATAAGCCAGCCACATCCGTACCACTTAAGCGTGAAAATTATTAGGGTATGGTTAGTTGAATATACAATATCGAACGTATATATCTTAACTCTTTCAGCGGTCTTCTGTTAACAAATTAAAATGCGCATCTTAAATATTTGCATCGTCGTCCATAATTTCACGAAGTCAATAAATAAAAAATAATACGCTTATGCATGTGTGTGTGTGTGTGTGTGTGTGTGTGTGTGTATATATTGGAGCGCTCAACGAAGGATTGATCGTGATATAACGGTAAAACAACGGAACAAGTTTCCGTTTGCAAATCTAAACCCGAGTGCTTCGATTAAACTCATTAATTTTTCTCTGCGCTATTGAAAGTCGAAAATTATTGAATTAAATATTATATTATATCGGGTCGTTTTAATGCTAATCCTAAGAAGGAACTTTATGCCGACGCTCGGGTAAATTTTTATGGGTTGAAATTTTGTATTGTAATTTTGTAAAACGATAACAAATTGCCCGTCATTTTCATTAATAAAAATTTATGAAAAAAGTCGTAACAAAGTAAGTCTATTGGAAAATGTACTTAGAGTTGAAAAAAAAAATTTTAGTTTAAATATAAAATTTTTCATTTACATTGAAAGGATTAATTAAAAATTAGAAACGGTAGTGCATTTTTTAAATGACAATCACACACGCGCACGTGTCGATATATATATATATATATATATATATATATATATATATACAACACTCGCATCCGGATCCTTGTACGAGGTAGAGTCTGGTTTCTCGTGTTACTGTTTCTTTATGCCTTCACGCTATATATACATAACACGCGAATATATTCGAAGCCCAATGCTAACCAGTTTTGGAGAGAAAATTAACTATAAAATAATGTCGGGGGGGGGGGGGAATAGACATATATCAAATAGTACTGGTCCCCTCGAATTTTCAAGATCGAAAAGATTCTTTCGGATCAATTTTCTCGGCTGAAAAACAACTCTAAAACTTTATACTCCGATATTTAAGATTAAATATATGTGTCCGTTTAATCATCGTCTTATCCACAGCCAAAGAAAGCAAGAAAAGTTGAACCTCTCTCATGAGACACAACGCGCAATTATTTAAAGGCGCGCTTGATATACGACAGGCGTCCTTAATTTTCTCGCCTCTTAATTTTCGGTGGCCTAAGGAGTAACTTAATCGCCGACATGTTGCGTGTCGTGTGGCAGATCGGCTCAGTGACAAACGGCGAAAACGATATTTCTCGAGGACAAGATAATCCCTGGGTTTTGTGAGTGGAAGTTGATGTGTGATCCGCGCTCGCATAAATATCATTAAATACGACATATTTGTCATCCTGGCATTAAAAACCGTAAACGCGAACGTGGGGAGGAGGGTGGGAATAAATGTCCCACGTCGAGGACCTGTACAGGTCGGCGATATACAGGGTGTCCGCGTTTCAAATTCAAAGCTCGGGAATCTTGAAAAATATTAAAAACGAAGGAAAGATAATTGCGAAAAAATTACCAATTAAAAAATCGATCGCGATTACATAATTTCTCTGAAAAATCAAGATATATTTCTTTCACATTATTATTATTTATTTCTGATAGATTCTCGGAAACACCCAATACACAAAGGGCAATTTCGCGGTGGCCCAGGTAGGCGATTTCTCATGATTAACCTACAACGGATTAAACTGCCGAGGTAGAAGAGGATAAAATCTGGTAAACGCGACGTGATTTATAACGCGCAACGAGACATTCGTACTTTGTTACCCGTCGTCTTGTTGCCATTGTACGAGGCTCGTACGTCACCATCGAGAGGCTCACGGGTTATGGCTTCTGGAATTCCACGCTGAATAAAATGCACGTATAATACATCGTAAAGTCGTGTGTGAAAGGGACTGCATGGAAATAACGCGATTGCTATTTGCAAAAGTCACCAAGGCATGCGGCACGCCGATTTCCAATAATTAATTACGAGGTTACGCTATAATAACAATCGTTATCTTTCTATTCAATTAACATCGAAGCTACATACCCCACACAAAAATATATGCAAAAATTAAAATCTCCCTCTGCAATTTGTTAGTGAAATCATAAAATCTGAAATCTAAAAGAAAAAGCGTGTAATATTTTTTTTCAAATAAGAAAGAGCGGCACATTTACGCTCAACGACCGACGCGAAGCGAAGAGCAAAAATAACGGCGGTGATCTCGAGGAAGTCGGGCGGGAAATAAGAAGATCAGAAATTAATGCGCAAAAGAGAGTATAAATAACGCTCATAAGAGATCGGGAGGGCGCGGGGCAAGAGCGAAGGGGGGGGGGAGAGGGGGGAACAGACAGGGCGGTCAGTCGCTAACTTAATTAGTGAAATTAACGGAGCCGCTCGACATGCCGGAGCTACGAGTATGGCGATGCGTATGCTCTCTTCAAGATTTCCCCGGCTCTTAAAACGGCTCGCATTATGCACCCCGTATAATCCTACGCGCGAGTGTGCGTATAGAAATGTATAGATAGTCTCAAAGCAAATATAACGCAATTAACGGACTTGATTTAAAAAAAAAAAAAAAAAAAAAAAAAAAAAAAAAAAAAACCATATAAAATGGACAGAAGCGTTGAATGACGTAGAAGACAAAATACGGTCCCCCGAATTGTAAGACTCGCAATCGCTCGTTAGAGACTCCGGATAAATGAGCGGAATAAATTTCTGGTAGCGTTGTACATAAGGTATCGAGGTATCCTCCGAGATAAACTCTAATTTATCTGTATTATGAGAGAGAAATATAGACACCTCGGGGCGCACAATTTCAAAATATCTCTCCGAGATATGTCGAGATGCGTGCACGCATACACACACAAACGTGTTGTTTTCTCGCCGCCGGTGCGATTCGTACAATCGTGTATCAAAATGTATATAGCGATATAATATAGATACGATTGTAATTAAATATAATTAGGCACGTCGATCGTCGTCAATCTGAAAATCATTACGGAAGCGACGTTACTTAAAACCGATCCGAGTCGATTCGTCGCGGCCCACTCGGTCCATTCGTAGTGAATACATTTTCATAAATTAGGCAAAGACCCGGGAGACTTTTCGAGATACGAGAAAAGTAGTGGGCGGTGATCGTCTAATCGTCCAAATGAAACGACGTGATTAAGAGATCCATTACGCGGTCGAAGGTATATATGTTGTAAATCCAAGCGATCGGAACGACGTTCCTGACCCATCGACGTCATCATGAAAAATTAGGCGAACACATTTCTCTCTCTCTCTCTCTCTCTCTCTCTCTTCTAATTAATTTATTATTAAGATTATAATAATTATTTCAATTGTCTATAACGAATTGTCCCTCTTTGCGATAGAGTAAACTAGGATATGATGGCCATAGGTTGTAATTGTTTCAATAATCGCTACATAATGCGCTTTTTTAATTATTATCAAAAATAATCGATATTTACAGTAGTTTATGCGCATACATTGTTCGAAATAACGATACTGTGAATCTTGGATCATATTTTTATTTTTGACTACCTGCAAAGTTTTTCATTTGTTCATTAAAAACTGTTATAACGTCGAATAAATTACAGTTAAGCTATCGTAATCGACGTTAGACACATTATAAAGATAAGTAAATTGTTATATGACCTATAATTTTTATTTTCGTTTTTACTATTTTTTTATAAATATTATGGTCATCTTTTCCTTAAAAATTGGGTAAAATGGCCAATGCTTATGTTGTACTATCTTGATAATATAAAATTTCTATGAAATATTTTCCTTTCAATTTCAATAATATTACGTAATTAAAGGTTCAGCGAAGATAATATGTCAAACACTATTAAAAAGTAACAAAAATAAAAGTATGTTTTTTTGCATTTTAAAAAACTATGGCCATCTTACCCGAGTTTACTCTAAGTTGTTTCTTCGCTCTTATCAACATGTAACTTCACGGACGGCGGATTAATTTTATTCACACGACAAAACAACTCTGACCGCACGGCAAACGAGTGATAAGCACAAGAACAAAAGGGGAAATAATGCGAAAACGCGGAAGAGTCGCGTCAGAGACACCGTATCCTCCTTTAACCCTTTTCTCCTTTCCAGTCGAATGCCATTGACAAGGATGTTGCGTTAATGCGGTGTCTTATCAATTTTTGTTGGATTCGATAGAGCTCCTTTTTTGCACGTCCTCTCTCCTTCTTCCCTCCCTTTTCCCTATATCAATCCTGTTCTCCGCACTCTCCTGCTCGCGTATTCTTTTTTTTTTTTTTTTTTTTTTTTTTTTTTTCATTTTCTCTCAACTTCTTATCCGTCTCAAATAACTGGACTGGCCCACACTCGGCGCTCTCGCATGGACACACCTACCTACCTGCCTGCGTCTACCTGCCTTTACCTGCTTGCCTGCCTACCTGTGGTTCCCCCCTTTGGTGCATAGCCCGATGCATTCATTCTCCTGTTTCGCATCGATGTATGTACATGCATATTGAGCTATGTCGCACGGACGACCGTGCGAAATGGCGCACACGCCGGTTTGACACACGCAAGCACGCACGCACGCACGCACGCGCGTGCGTGCGTGCGTGCGTGCGTGCGTGCACATAACAGGGTAAATAATTAGGGCGCAACCAACGGTGGCGGAGAATGATCCGTCAGATTCCGAAAATAAGCTTGAGAAACAAAATAATATCCTTTTTGTTTCTTAAAAAAAATGAGCTTAAAAAATTGACGAATTAATTTTTTTAAGTTTGTTTTATTATTCTCTTACGTTTTAAATTAACAACCGATGAGAGAAGAGTAAGGCAGTATCGAGAGCCCAGTGCGTAATTGTATCGCGCATAAAGCAACGTGGTTCGATTTATCTCTGTCAACTTTATCGTACCGCTAATTTGTTCGATAGCTTGTTGGAGAATCTGCCGACTTGGGATAAGATATATCGGCCGCATCGGCTCGCGAATAGCGAGTGATAACATTCGCGAGGAAAGCTTCGCGTATATCTACTGTCTTCCTCTGTGAGAAGGAAAAATAAACTAAACTAGATAAAATATAACGGCGTGCGTGCGTGTTAGAGACGAAGGTGCCGCCTGGGGAAGGAGAGAAATCGTCTTCAAGAATTTACAATCAGGTACAGAAAATTACTATCGCCGCGGCAAATATCGCGACATATCCCTCTCGGTCTCGCTCGGTATACCCGCGGAACTGATATTTATTCAAAGGTAAATTACGAGACCGCGGATCTGTTTAGATAACCACGGGAATACGTCCGAGAACGTCCGCTCCGAAGATAAGTGTCGGTCGCTCGATTATGCGTTTCATCCGATCGCGCGATTACATTTCGAGTAGATTTAGGCGTCGTACCGTAAATCCGCTCGACTCGTTCGCGCACGTACAAGATCCGCGATAGCAGTTGGTCATCGGATACCGTATCTTATAGGAAGATGCGGCGAGACGAATTTCCATCTACAAATATAGACGAGAGAGAGAGAGAGAGAGAGAGAGAGAGATAGAGAGAGCCTTCCTTCCTCCCTCATTATTGGCTACGCTCGGGCTCGTGCTCGGCGATGATCTTACTTGCCGAAGGCGATGGTAGACGTACGGTACGGGATCGATATAATTCAGCGTACTTTAGCATAGAAAAGTGCCAACGGCAACCAACACGAGCGTGGAGAATGCTGGTGGTGTGGATTGAGTTATGGACCGATGCGCCCGGGCGCTCGCTCCAAGTCCTCGGGGGCTCTCCCCGTCTGTGGATTTAAGGCCTCTTTAAGCGCCTCGTATAAATAAACTAGTTAATAAATTAATATATCACACACCGGTGCGTATCTCCTTCGTCGAGTCGCTGCTGTGGACAAGTGCCCCTGCGAAAATCGCCAGCGAGACAACCGAGGCCATTAATAACGACATAAAAGAGAGAGGGAGAGAGAGAGAGAGAGAGAGAGAGAATTCGCATCGCTTCTCGCCGGTGTCCTTCTTATTAAGATGTAACCGGTCATCGGGAGCAGTGTACGATAAATACCTTCCAGGAAAACGCTCGGGGAGAAGTAGGTAGGCAGATAGGTAGCTGTGAAATTCTTTCTTTTTTTCCCTCCTTCTGATAACAGGTAGGTACTTGGGCCTCGAGTAAGAGTTTCGCGCGGTTTGTAATAATAAACGCGATAATGCCTCGTTTGCTTGCGATGTCACGCCAACATCGCGAGTAATCGTACGTGCGCGAGTTGTAAGTCTCGAGAGGCAACACGAAGGGTATATCTCGAGGTTTAACCCTTATTTAATCTCAATACGATGAATGTTTGCATTATCTAAATCTCAGTTAATAAATTCAACACGGCATTCCCATTCTATATTAATTTATCGTGCCAATTAAAAAAAATTGTGGTCCTGCTAACTTAATATTCAACTATCGTAGTAAAAACCATTAAAAATGACAAATAAAAATTTATTTTCGGTGGTACAAATTAGTAAAAATTCAGTACTAATTGTATCTGTTTTGTTTTATTTATTTTTTTAATTTTTTCTTGTGGTCCTGCTATAGCTTAATATTAAGTTAGCAGCGCCAGGATTTTTTCTGAATTGGCATGGGGTACAAAATTATTTTTGGTGGTACAAAATAGTACAAAATAAATACTAAATAATCCATTAGATCCCATTTGAGTTTGCTGATTTGGTCCTGCCAGCCTAAGAGAGTTGATATTCTTACGTGTAGTTAATCATAAGAGTTAATCAATTATGTTAACAATTGCTAATTATAAAGATTATAATTAGCTAATCGTATTTTAAAGAATAATACGGTATATACGAAGTACGCATACCTATTCCTTCGAATGTCGCCGTACATATGACAAGAGCAACAGCGCGCCACGTCTGTAAAGGTCGAGCGCCGAACACTGTGTGACGATGTAAGATAACAAATTCCTTATACCTATAAAATAATATACGTAGGTATGCCGAATATCCTTTGTAAAAAATAGTGACGCGTCCTTGTTTGTATCCTTGGTATGCGTGACGTGGAAAGACACGGTATAGGACATAGTGGGGGAAGGCAAGTGGGGGAAAGGACCACCGCGTCGCGCAGAAAGCAGAGAGACGAAAAAATTATTATTGTACAGCCAACGCTCGCGAGAGTTAACAAGTACGTATTCGACATACATATGTCGTATTATTTTATAGGCATAAGGAATTTGTTATCTTACATCGTCACACAGTGTTCGGCGCTCGACCTTTACAGACGTAGCGCGCTATTACTCTTGTCATATGTACGGCGACATTCGAAGGAATAGGTATGCGTACTTTGTATGTACCGTATTATTTTTTAAAATACGATTAGCTAATTATAATCTTTATAATTAGCAATTGTTAACATAATTGATTAACTCTTATGATTAACTACACGTAAGAATATATCAGCTCTCTTAAACTGGCAGGACTAAATCAGCAAATTCAAATGGGACCTAATGGATTATTTAGTACTTATTTTGTACTATTTTGTACCACCAAAAATAATTTTGTACCCCGTGCAAATAAAAAAAAAAAAAAATTGTGGTCCTGCTAACTTAATATTTAACTATCGTAATAAAAACCATTAAAAAATGAAAAATAAAAATTGATCTGATTAATACAGCATTTATACTAATTTGTATCACCGAAAATAAATTTGTACTTCGTGCCAATTAAAAAAAAATTATTTTTTTATTTTTTAAGCGTTTTTATTACGATAGTTGAATATTAAGTTAGCTGGACCACAATTTTTTGTAATTGGCACAAGGTACAAATTTATTTTCGGTGGTACAAATTAGTAAAAATTCAGTACTAATTGTATCTGTTTTGTTTTATTTATTTTTTTAATTTTTTCTTTTGGTCCTGCTAGCTTAATATTAAGTTAGCAGCGCCACGATTTTTTCTGAATTGGCATGGGGTACAAAATTATTTTTGGTGATACAAAATAGTACAAGATAAGTACTAAATAATTCATTAGGTGCCATTTGATTTTGCTGATTTGGTCCTGCCAGCTTAAGAGAGCTTAATGTTTACACTCTCGCGACATCGTGAGAAGGAAGACAGAGAGATCTCGCAGAAGAAGGAGAAATAGAGAGAAAGAGAGAGAGAGAGAGAGGGAGCGAGCACGGATAGCCATAAATCACCAGCCTAACGTAACGAACACTGTAAACGAGATATGACCGTGGATCTCCGGATTAACTGATATACTAGATGCGACCCCCCGTCGTCGCAACCTCGCGCGAATACGAGTGTCGTACAATGACACATTAAGTACATTACACATCTACGTGACAGGGATCTCCCCTACTCTTTCCTTCTCGGTCGACGTTATTTAATATCGCATCTAGTGACACGTTACCGTGTAGAGTATCTGGGATAGTACTCTGATAGTAGCGACCTTTGTCTGCACCAAACAATAATTTCTCATGCAATTAAAGAAAAAGATGCAAATAACAATGAATGTTAATAATACATTCAAAACGATTTTTGGAGAATCAAATTTTAATCTTGTAAATTATTGTTTAGTTAGTAAATCACTTACAAGGTAACGATAATCATTTATAAACATTTCACGCGGCTTACTTTGATTTTCAACAATTCTTCAAAAATAATATAAAATATATATGATTTAGGACTTGTGTAATATATGTAGTAATCAGAGTGATTTCTGTGAGGAATATAAATCTTTGTAAATAATAATAAACAATTATTATATTTTTTTATTTTGTATAAATTTTTTTAAAAACATTTTGAGATTTTTAGTAAACATAACATAAACAGTTTAATTTACCAATAACTCTTAATATGTAGAGAGAAATTATACCATATATTTATCGTTTGCCACGATCCGGATCAGTTAAGAAAAATCAAGTCGGACTACCTCGTTAAAAATGAGATCCCTCGACAAAAAGAAACAAGCGTGAGAGCTTAAAGTGGATTCGAATGCAAATTCAACGGTCGGACTCGGATCAAACAAATGCTAAGTGCGTCTTAATTATAGTAATTGGTTAATTGTCCCGTGTTATCTGATCAAGTTTAACTTGTCGATGGAATAAGAATCACGCGCATTTATCCTTATCAGATTTTTGTTTGACGATACTGGCAAGAGCCATGCTGGTTTCAAGTAAAAGAACATAAAAAATTGATCTTGATGCAATTCGTTAAAATCGAATATAAATGTCCGTCGATTATGAATTTATTATGCCTGCTGGTGGTCCTCATTAAGATTATAAAAAATTATTCATAGCCGTTGCGTCAAAATCGTAATCTTGCCAATTTGCGATTTTTAATTTCTCAATTTTTATATTACTGTTGTGTGTGTGTGTGTGTGTGTGTGTGTGTGTGTGTGTGTGTGTGTGTGTGTGTGTGTGTGTGTGTGTGTGTGTGTGTGTGTGTGTCTGATTTTATCAAAAGTAACGGAATTGTCCGAGTGCAAAATTTTGGCATGCATAAAATAATTTTTCACAATTAAGTTCGTTAATTATACTCATCATCGTATTTATCCCGGCTAAAACAAATTGCCTCAATTTCTCAATGGAAAAAACTGCAATTAACACATCGCAATTTCGATATTTTTTTCTGATTACGCGCCAAAAAGTGCGGGGACTCTCTTTTAATCCAGCAATCGCTACTCGGCGACGGTTTATGATGATTGAACGATGATTATTCATTGAATCGGCGCGGACAAGTAGTTTCAGATTACAAAAGGACAGTTAAAAGGATGACCATAAAAGTCGGTACCGTTCTCTCGTCCGTCTCGCGAGGAGAAGAGTCGTGCCACGCTCTTTGTCGTGCTTCGGTCCATCGTCATACAAAAAGTGGGCGGAGGGCGGAGGGTAGAGGGAGAAAACGTACTGAATCGCATGTGCATTACTTTTACGCCATTGTATAAGGGAGAGAAAACGCAGGCCCTAAAATATTCCACCCCGCACGCTATCATCGCGCGGTTATACCTCATGAATAACTCGTGGAACGTCTCTTCTCACTCTCTCTTTCTCTCTCTCTCTCTCTCTCTCTCTTTCTCTCTTCTTCTTCTTTCTTTCTCAGATCCGTATTATGAAAACAATCGACCGCGCCGGCGTTAAACCATAGGCATAAGTGCTAAATGACACAGCGACCATGGGGATTTAACTGGCACACACGTACTCCCCTTCCTCCTAAAGTTGTTAATCTTTTAACTCCCGACTACTATACTCGGTTGCATAATTATTGAGATAAGTATGTGACAATTCTTATCATGTGACGTTTCAAGTAAATGAGACAATATTGCTTGGATCAAAATGCCACAAGCATTAAAAATTATTTTAAAAATTATTTCATTAAAAATAACAAATAGAAAAAAGGAAAATTATCACTTTAAAAGTTCCAACATCGATGCTAGATTTAGATAATCTTTTCAGAGGATTGATTATTAAAGATCCAAATAATATCTGATTTTTTTATCACAATTGTAAGATAATATTTTCCCAATTTCAGTAAATTTTGCGTCTCGCAGGTTGTTCTCGCCAAGCGCTACTGAACTGTCATTTAATTTGATTTATGACTACCCAAGCCATATATATTAATTACTAATTGCATCGGCGATGCAATGCCGACTCTGACAAAGGTTCGCCCGAGGCTTCGTCGATGAATCAAGTTTCTTCTGATCACCTAACGATAGCTCGTAACTCGAATTTTTTTGTCTACAAAAAAAGATCTTTCCAACATTGGCGACAGTATTCTTAATGAATGCAAAACAAAATGCAAATTCAAAAATCTGACTCTATGTTAAGAGTTTTTTATACATATTACAAGACGATTATTTCCTCAATAAGAGAACATAATAATAACTTATTCTCAATTTGCTCATCAAGTAACTAAAGCTGAAGCATTTCGGTAATATTTCACTCAAAAAAATATTTTGCTAATGTAGATAGATTTCTAGATGTCTCATTTATAATTTATCACTTGTCACGTATAGAATTTATAGCAGCAATATTCTAGCAATACCTCTAGAAAATCTAGATCCTATTGGCTGTTTCAGTTAATTTTTTACACCTAGAAAATGTTTCTTGAAGTTGCAAAATTCTTTTTTTTTTGAGTGTTTGTTACAAACCAGATCATAATTATTACTTAAAAATAATCAACAAGGATCTCTATAAATTATAATATGTCACCAAACTAAAATGCATCTCTCTCCCGTGATGTTATCGCGAAGATCTTGATTAATGCGAGTATTTGAGATCTAACAATAAGTGCGAACTGCGCACATATTTTTCCCTTTGACACTGACCGATACGTGCTTGCACGCGTATGTACGCAGCTTTATGCAAACGTCCTTACACAGATGAACCGAGAAAGGAAAAAAGAAGCGACGTTTCATTCGTCTTGGTACCGTTCAATGGTACCGTACCTACCATCGATATAGGCTGCGTAGGCGAGTCGAGGGCGAATGATCTGTCCTCCTGTGACAAATAAATGCCGCGGGCCAATAAGGATTTCTCGTGCACAATACCCGTGTACGTGCATACAAGAGAGACACGGACGCGCGAAACCTTTAACCCCGACGCGACGAGCGAAAAGAAAGGGAGGAGAGACAAAGCGCGAGCGAAAGCAAGTTTCACACATACACGCAATGTATTATACACATATGTAGGAGCGAGCGGACAAATTTTTCTCACGACGAAATAAAGATCTTGTCGGACACGAGGTGATACAAGACGAAAACATCGCCACGCGTGGTGGCCGGAACACGCTCCTTCACTAACAATAAGACCATATCGCTGACTCTCTTTTCAGCGTCCACCCACTGAGAGTTTACGATACATTTCGCACATGTCTCGCTCGTTCAAAGCGAGGAGCTTTAGTAAAAGCCTTTAGCTGCATTATAATTAATAAATAATTACGATTACAAAATGTCGTCAAGTAAGTCTATATAAATAAATAAAATAATTATATATATATATATATATATATTGAATTTTATCGAATATATTATAATAATAACGATCTAACATTGGAGATGCAGAGGTATCTTGATCCCGTAAAATATTAAATTACGTCGAGTATATTTGATACATCACTATGTATAAAAAGAACTCGGATAAACAGATCACATTACTAGAATCATCTACGAGAAATACATATGAGTCTGTCGAAAGTCAAATTAATCAACTCTACTTTCTTGTTGTACATTTTTTCAATTTTACAATCGTGTACTGTGATACTAAAATAAAAGTTCATAAAAAAATGGAGCTGATTAATTCAACTGCCAAAAGGTGCATACACTGTCGAGAAAATCTCTTTTTATTTACATTTTAAGCCAAGTAAGAGATCCGTCACATTCTAGTTGGATTAAATCATCCTCTCTCTCTCTCTCTCTCTCTCTCTCTCTCTCTCTCGTTTTGAGACAAATAGTTACGCGTCGAGATACCATCTCAATGGTGCGGTAATATCGCGCGAAATATTTTATTACCCGGACACGATACGCTCGTTACCTTTAATAAGGTCGACTTGCGGGGCATAAAATCGCGGAGAATATAATAACGTAGAATCAAGGAAGAGAAAAAGAAACATTTCGCACAATGCGAGCGTTGTGGGTGGATGTTGCGACGCATCACGTATTTGAGATTTACCGCTATGAATATGTCTCATCGATATACACGAGAGATAAGACGAGAGATTTAATCCTCTCTGTTGAGATTATTTCGTGTCAGTTTTAACGATAGCCAACAAATCATAGATACTCGCGCTTTAATTGGCTCCTAGACTAATTAACTCGATTCTCGCGCAGAATTGCGCCAGTCTTTCTATTCGCTAATTAATTTGAAAATTTGTGATCTTTTGATAAATCATACCTTTTTTTTTTTCGCCACGATGAATGATGGAACTCGATGGGTATCTTTCTCGCATGACGTGTGACGAAAACGATGGAAATAATTTTTCCCAGATGTAAGTATGCGAAAAATTCTGAAACAAAAAATACAAAATATATTAATGGAGGAACCTTAATAAAATACCGTTCAGATATTCCAAATGAGATTAATATTCACTGAGATAAATATGATTTTTCCATTACATTTATAAGGACTGCTATCTTGATTTCAAAATATATACGAGTGTGTAATATTACACATAGTTATATTAACGATATATTCTTGCTCGAGAAATGAGCGTCGCGCTAAGAAATGGATGGCCGAAGGATCACGATGAGATCAAACTCATTATTAAATTTGATTTCGCGTCGTGCAATCACCGTAAATAATCGCCCACGTTCGGTGACGCGGCGGCGACTTATAAATTTCGTACGGCTATTACACGAGTCACTTAAAACGCGATGATATAAATTAAAAGATCGTTCAGGCATAACGATTGATCGCGGTACCCGTAATCCCTTAAGTTGCTTTCTTTTTTTTTTTTTCTCCAGCTGTCGTTTAAATGTCCGCTACCTGAACGATCATCGGCGATACTTTCGCGAATAATCGAATCCGAGCGAAAGCTCGAAATCAGTGAATATCAGGCGCGAATAACGAACACGTTCCTTCGTTCTTTGGCGCAGAAATGATTACGATTCAGTCACTTCGAACGAAGATAAATTTCAACGAGAATACTATTGCACAGAGGATAATCCATTTTCGTTCTACTCACTCCGCAATAATTTCAGACGTTAATAAGCGCACTGGCAACGTGACATACACGACACACGCACATGTACACAGATGGCTACGTATATAATGTACGGTGCAAATAGATTGAGGCCTACTCTCTCGCCGGTTCGGCATGAACAACGACTCTCTTCGGTATCACCGTGAGCTGTGACCTAATATGGAAGCGGTGCTCATTTGGCGCGTTCACGTTTTACAACTGAAATGAATTTATGTGAAAAGGCCACCTCTCTTTCTCCTCTCCGCCCATCGATGGCGGAGCGAGCGAGAGAGTAAAAAAGAGAGAGAGAAAGAGAAGAGCCGCGTCGCGGTAAATGCCGACGAAACGATAAATTTACCCCTTAGCGGCTCTTCCGACGTTAAACGGATGGTCACGGTACCGTCCTTTGACATAAACACCCGGCGTAAATTCATCAACCTTTTGACCGATGCTCCCGCTCTCGTGTCTCTAGGACAATCGGCTGCTTTTTCGATTCGTCGCAAAACATCGATCGCGAAAAACGCTCCCGTAAAATGAAACGCTGCAATTTCTCTCAAATTAATACTTGCCGTACAATTTCCTCTTGTTAATAATTAAGAGAACAAAACAGAGTGTCTACTCAAATCTTGTAAAAAAAATTCCTTAAAATTCCTTTCCTGATTTTTGTTCAAAATAAAGAGAATATTTTTTCAAGATTTTTTTTAACACAATTTTTCGCTAAAATAATTTTTTGCATTATATACGTTAATGTTTTTTATTCGTGCGAAGAAAGCTTCAAGTTTCAAGTGCTAGATTTGTAAATGTACTAAAAAACTGAATAATTTTATAAGCTAAACATTTTTTACTTGCATAAAATTATCATTTCATCATTTAAACATACAAAAAATACATATTTCATATTCAATATTATGTTAAGATATGAATATATAAACAAAAAGTAATCTATGCGTAAAAATTATTAAAATTTTTATTAAACAAATTAAATTGATCGAAATGCCAAACGTACAACTACTGAGATCAGCCGCTCATCATATTTCGATTGTTCTATCGACTTTAAATAATGTTATTTTTTTGTGTCCTTCTGCAATCACTTTCTGAACAAATTTCTAGATACGCGTAAAAATTATTAGAATATTTATTAAACAAATTAGATCAAGACGCCGGTATAACACGAAATCTCACTTATATCCAGTGTCTCGGACGATCCAATTTGTATAATTAATATTCTAATAATTTTTACGCATAAAACTTTTTGTTTTACAACACTCTCGAGCGTTTAAAATCTGGCAAGAAAGCTAAAAAAATCATCGAAGAACATAATGAGACGCAGCGTGAACCTGTCTCAGTTTGTCTCGATTTTTTCCTGAGCCACTTCTTTAATGATAAGCATTATTTGTTTAATCTACATATCTACATATCATAAGAATTCTAGAATTATTAAAAATAAAAACACAAATCTTAATAATTAATGAATTACAAAAGAAATCCATGAGAATTCCAGATTTTCTAAGTTTTTTTTTTTTTTTTTTTAGGAAATAGACGCCCTGCAAAATATAGATAAAAAATCTATAAAAAAAATTAGACATTCTAATATCGATTTTTCTAAAGATAGAATTCTCAGAATTTTTACCGGTATCCAGAAATTAAAATATCCGAGTTTATAGAAAAATCGACCGCGATATATAAAGTGGAGACCAACACACTCGGAACAGACATCGAAATCCTTCAACTCCTCACTAAAGACTGCGCTCTGTCCTGTTATGTTCTTAGTCTTCACGACAGAAAACCGTGTTGCAAAAAGCGCAACATCATGGCAGCAATCTTGCGAGGCGTAAACGTGTTCGTTTTCTCACCGCGAGTCCGTCGCGAGTGCAATTGCACGACAACGAGCAAGAACATTATCGTGATAAACAAGTAACAATAAGAACATCGGAAATGTATACCATACCACAAGGATGCTGCCATACATTTTTTCCCAACATTCTGCATTCGTCGCATTATCCTTTCGAGAATCACCTTTCGTTTATATAAGACAATTCAATTAATGATGCGTCTATTCGCAACCATTACATTTTTTGCATTCTATTAATTTATAAAAGTCGTCCAATAATATTTACAAATTTGCTCGTTAAATATACGAAAAAATTCAATAATAAAAAGGATCCTTCAACCGTATAATAAACATAAAAAAAAAATATACACATACATATGAAATGCATGAAAAGTTGACATTTCAATGTGTGTGTTCACTCACCAAATAAGAAAATAACCAGAAAATAGTATGATTCAAAATAGCAATTTCGTTTTTAAATATACTATTAATTCTAGCCTGGTTTCTTTCTCTCCTATACGGAAAAGATGGCTATAGGTTGTAATTTTTTCAATAATCGCTACATAGTGCGCTTTTTTAGTCATTATCCAAGATAATCGATATTTACAGTAGTTTATGCGCATACATTGTTCGAAATAACGATATTGTGAATCTTGGATCATATTTTTATTTTTGACTACCTGCAAAGTTTTTTATTTGTCCGTTAAAAACTGTTATAACGTCGAATAAATTACAGTTAAGCTATCGTAATCGACGTTAGACACATTATAAAGATATGTAAATTGTTATATGACCTATAATTTTTATTTTCGTTTTTACTATTTTTTTATAAATATTATGGTCATCTTTTCCTTAAAAATTGGGTAAAATGGCCAATGCTTATGTTGTACTATTTTGATAATATCAAATTTCTGAAATATTTTCCTTTTCATTTCGATAATATTACGCAATTGAAGCTTCAGTGAGGATAATATGCCAAACACTATTAAAAAATAACAAAAATAAAAGTATTTTTTCCATTTTAAAAAACTATGGCCATCTTATCCGAGTTTATCCTAATCGCATCGGTGATTTTCAGACGAGGACAGCTCTATCTTGACGTATATTTTCGCGGTCACACTAATCAAAGCGCACATCGCAAAAAAAATACGGAATACAAGAATTGCAAATGCAAGCTCTCTCTCTTTCTCTCTCTCTCTCTTTCTCTCTCTCGCGGGGCTTATTTACTTTCATAATACACGAGCGCAGGCAGGCGCGTGTCGGTGACTGTGAGTTATGGCCGCGTGCATAACAAACATCGACTCGAGTTATCGTGTAGGATGATTCCGTCGTAATTACAGTTAACCGGATCTCTTTTCATTTCTCGGCACGACGAGAGCATTACTCGATAAGGATGCATTTGTTCCATAGGCGAGCGTAACGCGGACCGTGTATTATAACGCAAAATTTAATTTATTCATTACATCGTTTCAATGTGCTCTTCTCTGGTAATTACACGAGAAGGAAGATTTCCTTGGCGCAAACTGCTTTGCGTTAAAAATTTAATGTTATATAAACCGAATCTGCACGAGATTATCGCGCGACGGACTCGCGAATTAAAGCCGAGCGAATTTGACGACGATGGAGTGAAACGCCAACTGAATCGGACAGACCTGAGAGCGGCGCGTAGGTGTCGACGACGACGACGACGACGACGATGATGATGGAGTGAAAAATGGATATCGCGAGAAAACGGACATACGGTAATTCATTCGACGTGGCATAAACGAGGCGAGAGCGCGGCTCACGCGGGTAATTAATCGCGCTCGCGCGCGGCACCGTCGCGATGGCGAACAACTAGCTGTAATAAATTCGCGTGACGGAAAAGAATGCCTGACGAGGCAATGTCAGTTTGTATTCCGTGCTTTCTAACACACGGAGTCCTCGGATCTCCGGTAGACGTGTAAATTTCAAACGGACCACGACTCGCGCGCAACTATAAACGTTAAATTATTAATTGACCCGGAAGGAGAATGCGTTTACGTTTCACGTAATCTGCGGACGGACGTTGTTGACCGCAGTTATATATTCATATAACACTCTTCATTTATATAATTGTAATTGTAAATAAACGAAAAAAGTTCTCCCTTTTTCTATTTTACTTGGAATTAAATTTGACACTTGTAAAACATATCATATGGGACTGAAACATTTTTTTTTACTATATATTGTCTATTTACAGGTAGCAGGGAGGCAGCTTTCACTTACGCGATAAGCTCAGCTGGTGTAACGTATGCGATTACCGCAGCTTGTAGCCGCGGCAACATCACCGCCTGCGGTTGCGAACCTGCTGTAAGGTACTTGCAAATTTCACAATGATGTGTGTATGTGTGCGCGTGTCTGTGTGTGTATCTATAACACATAACGTTAATTAAAATTATTATAAATTAATATATTATGTTTGTTTATAGAACGAGGAAGGAATTACCGCCGAACGGCTGGGAGTGGGGTGGTTGCAGCGCCGACGTCACGTATGGGATGAGGTATCACGTTAATTAAGCAAGTCAATACAAGATTCCTCTAACTCCTTTAGTTTTCCTCGCGACGTAAACGCTCGCTCTCTCTAGAGATAAAACGCGTGAATTTTAATATTATAATTTAATGTTAGGTTCGCGCGTAGGTTTCTGGACGCGAGGGAGATCGAAGGAGACGCTCGGAGCTTGATGAATCTTCACAACAACAAAGCCGGAAGAAAGGTAAGCGAAGTAAATT